>NW_024429266.1:161667684-161820184 GCF_017639785.1 Mesocricetus auratus
AGACCCCAACCCCAGCGAGGCCAGCTTCAGCTTCAGCTGCAGTAAAGAAGGAGACCAGTGGAGACAGAAAGCCCCCACCAGCACCCACTGGAAGAAGAGATGGGAAGAAGACAGAATAAGAGATCACTCAGCAATAGAAACACCAACACGACCCCACCAGAATCCAGGGATCCAACACCAGCAAGACCTGAAAAGCACTACATAGATGAAGAAGAGGAGACAGACCTTAAAAATTATTTCATGAAGATGATGGAGAGCCTCAAGGAAGAAACGAGGAAATCCCTTAAAGAAATAGAAGAAAAAACAAACAAAAAAATCCATGAAATGGGGGAAAAATTCAAGAAATAAACAAATCTCTCAAAGAATCTAAAGAGCACCAAGAAAAAACAACCAAGAAAATTAAGGAAACAGCTCAAACAGTTGAAGGATTGAAAGCTGAAATAGAAACGATAAAGAAAACACAGAATGAAGGGATGCTGGAAATAGAAAAGCTCGGTAAACGGTCTGGAATCACAGATGCAAGCATCACCAATAGAATACAAGAGATAGAAGAGAGAATCTCAGGTGTTGAAGACTCATTAGAGGACATAGCATCGTCAACCAAAGAAAATCTCAAAACCAACAAATCCTTAACACAAAATATCCAGGAAATATGGGACACCGTGAAGAAGCCAAACCTGAGAATAATAGGTATAGAAGAAGGTGAAGAAATTCAACTTAAAGGTACAGAAAACATATTCAACAAAATCATAGAAGAAAACTTCCCTAACCTAAAGAAAGATATGCCTATGAAAGTACAAGAATCTTACAGAACACCAAATAGGCTTGACCAGAAGAAGAAGTCACCTCGCCATATAATAATCAAAACATCAAACCTACAGAGCAAAGAGAAAATATTAAGAGCAGCTAAAGAAAAAGGCCAAGTAACATACAAAGGCAGACCTATCCGAATTACACCTGACTTCTCAATGGAAACGATGAAAGCCAGAAGATCCTGGTCAGATGTCCTACAAACGCTAAGGGAACAAGGATGCCAGCCCAGACTACTATATCCAGCAAAGCTCTCAATTACCATAGATGGAGAAAACAAAATATTCCATGACAAAGCCAGATTTAAACAATACGTATCCATGAATCCAGCTCTACAGAAAATGCTAGAAGGAAAACCTAGAGCCAAGGAAGATAACTACATTCACAAAGACACAGGCAATATAGAATCATACTTTACAAAACACTAAAAGAAAAAGGGAGGAGAAACTACACAAAATAACTTCACTAACAATAAATCAAGCGCAAACAAGGATCACCAATCAATGGTCATTAATATCCCTCAATGTCAATGGCCTCAACTTACCTATAAAAAGACACAGACTAGCAGAATGGATACGAAGACAGAACCCTTCCTTCTGCTGCATACAAGAAACACATCTCAACACCAAAGACAGACGTTATCTCAGAGTAAAGGGCTGGGAAAAGATCTTCCAATCAAACGGCCCCAAGAAACAAGCGGGCGTAGCAATCCTAATATCTAACAAATTAGACTTCAAATTAAAATCAATCAAAAGAGATGAAGAAGGGCACTTCATATTCATCAAAGGAAAAATACATCAAGACGAAGTCTCGATTTTAAATATCTACGCCCCAAATACAAAGGCACCTACATTCGTGAAAGAAACATTACTAAAGCTCAAAATGCACATAAAATCTCACACACTAATAGTAGGAGACTTCAACACTCCGCTCTCACCGCTAGATAGGACCTCCAGACAGAAACTTAACAAAGAAACAAAAGAATTAATAGAAGTTATGACCCAACTGGGTTTAACAGACATCTATAGAACATTCCACCCAAATACAAAGGGATATACCTTCTTCTCGGCACCACATGGAACCTTCTCTAAAATTGACCACATAATAGGAAACATAGCAAATCTCCACAGATACAAAAAAATTGGAATAACCCCCTGCATCTTATCAGACCACCATGCATTAACATTAGAATTCAACAATAACACAAATCGCAGAAACCCTACAAACTCATGGAGATTGAACAATGCACAATTGCACCATCCCTGGGTAAAGGAACAAATAAAAAAGAAATTAAAGACTTCCTCGATTTCAATGAGAATGAAGACACAACATACACAAACTTATGGGACACTTTGAAAGCAGTGCTGAGAGGAAAGTTTATAGCACTAAGTGCCCACATGAAAAAACTGGAGAACAGTCATACTAGAGAATTAATAGCACAGCTGAATGTTCTAGAACAAAAAGAAGCAAACTCCCCAGGAGGAGCAGACGCCAGGAAATAATCAAATTGAGGGCTGAAATCAATCAAGTAGAAACCAGGAAAACATTGAGAAGAATCAATGAAACAAAGAGTTGGTTCTTTGAGAAAATCAACAAAATAGACAAACCTCTGTCCAAACTAACCAAAAGACAGAGAGAGAACATGCTAATTAACAAAATCAGGGATGAGAAAGGGGACATAACAACGGACTCTGAGGAAATCAAGAGAATCATCAGGGCATACTTTGAAAATCTGTACTCCACAAAATTTGAAAATTTAAAGGAAATGGACAATTTCCTGGATAGATATCACTTGCCAAAACTAAATCAAGAACAGATAAATAATCTAAACAGACCTATAACCCCTAATGAAATAGAAGCAGTCATCAAAAGTCTCCCAAACAAAAAAAGCCCAGGCCCAGATGGCTTCAGTGCAGAATTCTACCAGAAATTCAAAGAAGAGCTCATTCCAATACTCGTCAAAGTATTCCACACTATAGAAGCAGGAGGCTCACTGCCAAACTCTTTCTACGAGGCTACAATTACCTTGATACCCAAGCCACACAAAGACACAACTAAGAAAGAGAACTATAGACCAATTTCCCTCATGAACATTGATGCAAAAATACTCAATAAAATACTTGCAAACCGGATTCAAGAACACATCAGAAAAATCATCCACCATGATCAAGTAGGCTTCATTCCAGGAATGCAGGGATGGTTCAACATTAGAAAATCTATCAATGTAATCCACCATATTAACAATCTGCGAAAGAAAAACCACATGATTATCTCACTAGATGCTGAAAAAGCCTTTGACAAAATCCAGCACCCCTTCATGATAAAGGTCCTAGAGAGATCAGGGATAACAGGAACGTACCTGAACATAATAAAAGCAATATACAGTAAACCAACAGCTAACATCAAACTAAATGGAGAGAAACTCAAAGCAATTCCTCTAAAATCAGGAACAAGACAAGGCTGTCCACTCTCTCCATATCTCTTCAATATTGTACTTGAAGTTCTAGCTACAGCAATAAGACAACAAAAGGAGATAAAGGGGATACAAATAGGAAAAGAAGAAGTCAAGCTTTCATTATTTGCAGATGATATGATAGTTTACATATGTGACCCAAAAAACTCCGCAAGGTTACTCCTAGAGCTGATAAACAGCTTCAGCAAAGTGGCAGGATACAAGGTAAACTCAAAAAATCAGTGGCCCTATTATATACAGATGATGAAGTGACTGAGAAAGAAATCAGAGAAACATCACCTTTTACAATAGCCAAAAACAGCATCAAATATCTGGGGATAATGTTAACCAAGGAAGTGAAAGACCTGTATATCAAAAACTTTGTGTCTTTGAAGAAAGAAATCAAAGAAGATACCAGAAAATGGAAAGATCTCCCATGCTCTTGGATTGGTAGGATCAACATAATAAAAATGGCAATCTTGCCAAAAGCAGTCTATAGATTCAATGCAATCCCTATCAAAATTCCATCACAATTCTTCAAGGACCTGGAAAGATCATTAATCAACTTTATATGGAAAAACAAAAGGCCCAGGATAGCCAAAACATCCCTATACAATAAAGGAACTTCAGGAGGCATCACCATACCTGATTTCAAGCTCTATTATAGAGCTATAGTCCTGAAAACAGCTTGGTATTGGCACAAAAATAGGCAGGTAGACCAATGGAACCGAATCGAAAGCCCTAATTTTAACCCACACACCTATGAACACCTGATTTTTGACAAAGAAGCTAAAACTGTACAGTGGAAAAAGAAAGCATCTTCAACAAATGGTGCTGGCATAACTGGGTAAGGGTATGCAGAAGACTGCAGATAGATCCATGTTTATCGCCTTGTACAAAACTTAAGTCCAAATGGATCAAAGATCTCAACATACATCCAGCCACACTGAAACTTTTAGAAGAGAAAGTGGGAGATACTCTTCAACGAGTTGGTACAGGAGACCACTTCCTAAACATAACACCAGTGGCACAGGCACTGAGATCAACAATTAACAAATGGGACCTTCTGAAACTAAAAAGCTTTTGTAAGGCAAAGGACACAATCAAAAAGACAAAAAGGCAGGCCACAGAATGGGAAAAGATATTCACTAACCCTACATCTGACAGAGGGCTAATCTCCAAAATTTACAAAGAACTCAAGAAACAAGTCTCCAAAACACCAAAGGATCCACTTGAAAGGTGGGGCACAGAGCTAAATAGAGAATTCTCAGTAGAGGAGGCTAAAATGGCCAAGAGACACTTAAGAAAGTGCTCAACATCCTTAGCCATCAGGGAAATGCAAATCAAAACAACTCTGAGATACCATCTTACTCCTGTCAGAATGGCTAGAATCAAAAACACCGAAGACAATTTATGCTGGAGAGGATGTGGAGAGAGAGGATCACTCCTCCATTGCTGGTGGGAATGCCGACTCATACAGCCTCTTTGGAAATCAGTATGGAGATTCCTCAGGAAAATGGGAATTAATCTACCACTAGACCCAGCAATTCCACTCTTAGGCATTTATCCAAATGAGGCAGGTTCATACAACAAGGGCATCTGCTCCACTATGTTCATAGCAGCATTGTTTGTAATAGCCAGAACCTGGAAGCAACCTAGATGCCCCTCAACTGAAGAGTGGATAGAGAAAATGTGGTACATTTACACAATGGAGTATTACTCAGCAGAAAAAAACAATGGAATCTTGAAATTCGCAGGGAAATGGATAGCACTGGAAGAAACCATCCTGAGTGAGGTAACCCAGTCGCAAAAAGACAAACATGGTATGTACTCACTCATATATGGATTTTAAATATGGATCAGGATAGTGCCAGTCTGCACTTCCACAGATAGAGAGTCTGGGAAACAGGAAAGAACCTAAAAGATATGCATATATGCATAGTACCCAAGAGAAGAGGATGGAGACAAGATCCTCTGAATGGATGGGGAACAGGGCGAGGGGGGTAGTGGGACCTGGGAAGAGTAGAGGGGGTAAAGAGGAAGGGAGTTGGTCATGGGGGAACAGGAAGTTGAGGGGGTGGGGGTAAAATAGGGGGAAGAGGGAATCATAGGATCGAAGACAGATCAGGCACCAGAGTGACCTCGAGTGATCTAAAGGTATAACATCAATTGGCAAGCTAAGCAATAGTGGAAGGACCACCTCGAATGCCCATTCCTGATAATGAACTTGATGTCTATAACTATCCGGGAGCCTTCATCCTGGGACTGATGGAAGCAGAGGCAAACACACAACTAAGCACTGAACTGAACCCAAGGAACCCAGTGACAGAGAGAGAGGAGTGATGAGCAAATTGGCAAGGAATGGGCTGGCAAAACCAGCAGAGACGGCTGATCTGAACAGGGGAGTGCTCTTGGACCCCAGACCGACAGTGGGGAGGCCAGAATGGGACTGATCTGGACCCCCAAATGTGAGTGTCAGTGAGAAGGCCTGGGCAACCTATGGGGCTCTGAGCTGTGGATCAGTGTCTATCCCTGGTATACAATCTGTCTTCATGTGCCTATGGCACAAAGAGAGATGCTCTCTCAGCCTGGACTCTTAGGGGAGTGCCTTGACCCTACCAAGAGTGAAATGATAGACTCTAGACATCCCCTATGTGGAGGGATTTGGCAATAGGGTGGGAGGGAGGGTGGAAGGGGAGTGCGGGAGGAGGGGAGGGAGAGGGAACTGGGATTGACATGTGAAACAAGCTATTTAAAATTAAAATAAAAAATGATTAAAAAAAAAAAAAAAAAGAAAGTCAAAATGTCAGGTATTTTAACTGTGGCAAGGCCACCTAAAAAGGGATTGTAGATAGGGCATCCCTAGAAACAATGTTTCTTCTAATCTAAACAGAAAGCCTTGACTTCTGAAAAGGCAAAGGTTGACATTAGACCAATGAATGAAGATCAACAAGGGACAGACAAGGTAACCCTTTGCCATCTGGAAAAGCCTTGGGTTGCCTCTATCAGGCGCCCATATCAAACTTGGTTCATTCTTTCCCTGTCACTATGGGGGAAATCCCTCCCCAGAGTAATTAAAGGATCTAATGCCTGTTATAAACAAAACATATTGCTCTAGATATTAGGACAGTTTTAGAAGATAAGACAAAATTTCAGAAGAAACCATAAAGCAAATATTGGGCAGACTTCTATAATCAAATACCAAAGCTAAAGAAATGAATAAGTGGCATTGTACAGAAGAAGAGAAACTATGGATATCATCAAAATTGATAAAGATTAGATTTGAACAAAATAGACTTCTTGAATAAAAGAGGTAATAATTCATCAAAAAAAAAAAAAAAAAAGAAACGTAAAGATTCCAGAGATAAAATGTAGTTAAAGCTTGGCGTTGGTGGTGCACCCCTTTAATCCCAGCACTCAGGAAGCAGAGGCAGGCAGATCTCTGTGAGTTCAAGGCCAGCCTAGTCTACAGAGTGAGTTCCCAGACAGCCTCCAAAACACTACAGAGAAACACTATCGCGAAAAACCAAAAAAAAAAAAAAAATGTAGTTAAAGAGAAACAGGATAATTGAAGTTATGAAAGCTGGCTAGAAATAAGCCAAGATAAAGCCAGGCATTCTTAGGTAAGATTAAGTTTCTATGTAAATATTTGGGAGTCAGATGGTGGGCCCCCAGAGAGTTAAAAAACAAAAAACCAACTACATATACATGTGACTGGAACACACACATGCATACATACTCAAATACTGATATATACATACACATAAAATGTACATTTAGGAAGAATTCTCATTTAAATTTTATTTTTATGTATATGTATGTGTGTACACATTGTTTTCTATGTACACATCATGTATCTGCGGGTGTTGAAAACTGGAGTTACAGGCAGCTGTGATCTGCCATGTGGGTGCTGGGACTGAACCTGGGTGCTCTTCCAGAGCAACAGCCACTGAACCATCCCTCCATCCCATATAATGCTTGTTTTTCTGTTGTTGCTGTTTTGTTTTGTTTTGAAGACAGAGTTTCTCTGTATTGCTTTGGAACCTGTCCTGGAACTCAGTCTGTAGAGTAGACTGGCTTTGAACTCACAGAGATCCACCTGCCTCTTCATCCCGAGTGCTGGGATTAAAGATGTGTGCCCCCAATGCCCAGCTATAATGCTCATTTTAAACTAGTTTGTGGTTACTGAGTTATTAACCGAACATTAACCCCCTCTCAGAGGAATAGTTTACAAATATGTTTTCCTATTCTCTGTGGTTTTCTTTCCAATGGTTGCTTTGTTTGCTTAGAAATATTACAGTGATATTTCAACTCAGGCCTGTTTGCTGGTCTCCATCCTGTGGAGACTGGATGTTGGGTTTTCTAGATTTTCCTGAGTGTCTTCTGGTCTTTTTCCACAGACTCAGCTCAGGAGGACACCAGACCCAGTAATTCCCTATGGGGTTATAAAAAGCTCCTGCCACCTGTTCTCTGAAGTTACCCTGGGGGTTTTCTCTCTTCCTTTCTTTCTGTCTCCATGTTCTGCATTGTTCTCTGTCTTCTCTCCATGCTCAGCTTCTTCCCATTGCATATACACAGTGGGGCTGCAGCCTGCCAGTTGGTGTTAGCGCTGGGCTTAATGTCCTTCTCTGTCTTGGTTTAAATCTGAAATGTCCCCCTCTGGCTCAATTTGTAGTACTTGGTCCCCAGCAGGTGGCAATGCTTGGCAACACTGTCAAACATTTTGGGGCAGGCATGGGCTGGGGGTGGGTGGGAGGAAGTAGTTACAGGAAGTGGCCTTTGAGGCTATTCCTGGCTCCTGGTTCATGCCTTGCTCTCTCTGCTTCCTTATCTGCTGTGCTGTGTACAATGCCTAACTCAAGCTCCCACCACCAAGTCCTGGGTGACTCCACCGTGCCTTCCCCACCATGGTGGGCTAAGCCCTCCAAAATCGTGAGTTAAATAAATCCCTGCTCCTGTCTGGGCAGTGATGACACATGCCTTTGATCCCAGCACTTGGGAGGCAGAGGCAGGTGGATCTCTGTGAGTTCCAGTCCATCTTGGCCTACAAAGTGAGTTCCAGGATAACAAGGATTGTAACACAGAGAAACCCTGTCTCAAAAGAAATTACAAAGAAGAATCCTTGTTCCTGAAGCTGTCACAGGTCACAGTGAAGAGAAAGCTAAGGCCCTTGTGCACACCAGCTGTCATGGCCAAACTCCCTGCTGATCTGTGCCAGAGTCCTGTGACTTCTCCCCTGAGAGTGTGGAGTTAGTATGAAGTTAGCCTTTAATCCCAGCACTCCTGAGGAAGAGCTAGGTGAATCTTTGTTGATTTGATGCCAGCATAATCTATAAAGTTAGTTCCAGTTTAGTCAAGTCTCGCAGATCACCACACAGTGAGACCCTGTCCAAAAAGAAAAAAAAAAAAAAAAAAAGAGGGAGAAACAAAACAAAAGAAAACCCTTAAAAACTTAGTAATTTTTGTTACTATTTAATTTTTGCTTGCACTGGTTTTCTAGTATACATAAAAAATTAACCTGAGCCTGGCGTTGGTGGCACACGTCTTTAATCCCAGCACTTGGGAGGCAGAGGCAGACTGATCTCTGTGAGTTTGAGACCAGCCTGGCCTACCAGAACTAGTTCCAGGACAGCCTCCAAAGCATAGAGAAACCCTGTCTCAAAAAACCAAAATAAATAAATAAATAAATAACCTGAGTCAGGTATAATGACACATGGCTTTAGTCCCAGAACTGGGAGGCAGAGGCATATGGATCTCTGAGTTCAAGGACAGCCTTGTCTACAAAGTAAGTTTCAGAAGAGTTAAAGCTGCACTGGGAAACTCTCTCAAAAAAAAATTATCCTGAAATTTCAGAAATGGAGCCATTATAACCATTGTCCTCTTTCATGGCTCCTTTTCTCAGGAATTGGGAAGTTGTTCCGAGGGCTGTTCTAGTTGATCCAGCCTTTATTGCAATCCTAGGTCAGCTGGGGCTGCAGTCACTGAAAGAGTGCCTGATCTAAGCTCTCCTCTGCCTTTCCCATCAGGCTCTTGCCACTGGGCCAGCCAGTGTTCTCATGAATGGCAGCTGACTTCTGCCATTAGGTTCCCAAGGCAGAAACCCCAGGGTTTTCTATGATCCAGCCATATCCCTCCACCATGCACATTGATTCAATGTAGGGAGAGATCTTATACAGGCAGGATCTCAAGAATCATGGGGAATTTTGTGACTGGCAGTCATGTCTTGGTCCTGCTTCCCTCCCAGGGAATTAGCAGGATTTAGCCGGAGACTGACCAGTCAAGAATTCCAGGAGGAAGTAGGAAAGGAATCAAAGAAACAGTCCTCAGGCCTCTACTCTTTGCAAACCTGGCCTCCAAATACCAGATAAGGTACAGGACAGTGAAGTGTGCACAGGGCAATGCCAGCCTAAGTGAACAAGGGAAAGTGGAGTTTAAACGGAGACCAGAAATACTTGAGGCAGGTCGCCCAGCGGACTTCAGGAGAGGAGCTTTTAACCAGAAAACCTGAAAGGCGAAGGCTGGAGAGATGGCTCAGGGTGGCTGGGCATGGTGGTCAATGCCTATAATCTTAACACTCAGGAGGCTAAGAAGGCAGGGGAGTGGTGAGTTACAAGTCAGGTTAGGCTACAGGGCTAGTTGCAAGCCAGCCTGGTCTACAGAGTGCAATTTTGTCTAAACATTAGAGGTGTTGGGGGGAGAAAAGGAAGAAGGGGGAGCAAACAGGACAGGGAGAGGGAGGGCAGAAGGGAGAGGAAAAGAGGGGAGAGGAGAAAAATGAGAAGAGTGGGAAACGGAGAAAGTGGAGAGAGAAAGGAGGAAGAAGGTGGAGAGAAAAGGAGGACAAGAGATGGGAAGGGAGGGGGAGAGGGAAGGGAAGGGAAGGAAGTGGAGAGAAATGGAAAGGAGGGGGAGAGAGAAAAAGGTTGGGGAAGACTGCAGAGAGGACAGGAGGGGGTAGCGGGAGAGAGGAGGGAAGTTGTGAGAGGAAGGAATGGGGGGCAGGTGAATAAGCAGAGGGGGTGGGGGCTCCCCAATAGCATTTGCCTAGCATGTGAGAGGCCTTAGGTTCCATCCCCAGCACATAAAAAAGAAAGAGCTACTTGGATTCTGAAGAGCCATAAAAGTCAATTTCAATCTGACCCAAGCTGAGAGTGACGCAGGGGACAAAGCAGCGTGACAGGAATGAACTTGGCTCGTTCTCTAGTGGAAGGTTCCGGTAGAACTCCCTGTAACCCTGTAACAATGGAATACAAGAACTACCAACCGCTTTGGGTTCTCAGCTCTTGAAACGGGCTGGCTCCCGAGGACCTGGGTTTAAGTGAAGGATCCAGGAGGTGAATTTTAAATTTCACTGAGTTTTACTCCTCAGGTTGAAATATCTGCACTTGGCTAGTGGCAGCTGGGTCGTGCAGTGCAGATTGCTCTGATGGAAGAGCCCCAGCCCTATGGCAGATAGGGCAGCAGAAAGCAGACGTTAAACATCGTACCTTGTGGAGTTAGTAGATCCATTCAGCGCTGGAGGCACCCCAGCTGATGACTAATGGCTTCATGACACTGTCCTCCCCCAAAACCTTTTTGAGATTGAACATGTACTCTGGTCAGTGGTGGCTTAAAGATGGAGAAAACTTGTCGGCAAAATTGACAGAGGTATTTTGGGTATGGGAGTATTTTGCTTGCATCTACAGCCTAGGGATAGAGTCAGAGCCAGGCTCAGTTAAGGTCAGCTTTGAAATGGCTGTGTCTCAGACAAGCCAAGCAACAGGCTTCTTCCCTTCTTTGTGGTAGGCGGGTGGGTCTTGGAAGAAGGAGTGAGCACTAGCTTTTGCTTTATTTTTATTCTGTGTGTGTGCCTAATGGAAGTCAGAGGACGACCAGAGGGAGTCAACTTTTTCTTTCTACCATGTGGGTACCATGGATCAAACTCTGGCTCTACATCCTTACCTGATGAGCCATCATGCTGAAACTACCTTTGTTTGTTTGTTTGTTTGTTTGGAGGGGGTTGGTTTCAAGACAGGATTTCTGTGGCTTTGGAGCCTGTCCTGGAACTAGCTCTTGTAGATGACCAGGCTGGCCTCCAACTCAGAGATTTATCTGCCTCTGCCTCCCGAGTGCTGGGATTAAAGGCGCGTGCCACCAACGCCCTGCTTGGAACTACCTTTTTTTTTTTTTTTTTTTTTTTTTTTTTTGGTTTTTCGAGACAGGGTTTCTCTGTGGCTTTGGAGGCTGTCCTGGAACTCACTTGGTAGTCCAGGCTGGTCTCGAACTCACAGAGATCCGCCTGCCTCTGCCTCCCGAGTGCTGGGATTAAAGGCGTGCGCCACCAACGCCCGGCTTTGGAACTACCTTTTAAGAAAGTAGATAGCTCATGCTGGCAAGAGTCACATGTGCTAGGTTCTGAGTTCGGAAACTGTCTTGACATATTTTGTCTCCTTTTGTCAGGGCTCAAGAGCCCCTCCCTCCCTTATTCCTGCCCTTTCCTTCCTTGTAAGAACTGATGCCCATGACAACAAAGTATCAGCTGCTGGAACACTTCGGAATCTTAGCCAATATCTTGAATGCTCCATAGCCACCATTTCCTTTCTTTTCTTTTGTATTGTGTGTTTGTGGGAGTGGGCATGTGTAAGGACTAGGGGACAACTTGTGGGAGCCTGTTCTCTCTTTCCACCATGTGAGGCTCCAGGGAGGGAGCTCATGTTCTAGCTTGGCAGCAAGTGCCTTTACCTTACTGAACCATCTCCCTGACCTTACAGTGAGGCTTCCCTGGCTGAGGGCTTCGCTCAGTGCTGGAGCCTTACCCAGCATGTGCAGGACTCTGAGGTGGCTCGAATACACACTGAGGCTTTAAGAATTTCTAGATTTTACATCAATAGTCCAAGGTCACACAGGTCTGTGCTTCATGACCTCCCCAGCATATAAGTAAACAGATGTAGATATTTAAACAAGAAAAGGCATACTGGGCTGGAATGCGGCACAGTTGGCAAAATGTTTGCCAAACCCGGGTTTGTATCCCAGCACCCATAAAGAGAGGAATGGTGGCACACCTCTATTCTCCCAGCACTTGGGTGGGGAAGGATGAATAGCTTAAGGTCATCCTCCAGTTTAGGAAAGGCAGGATCCTCAGAAATAAAAACAAAATACAGCCGGGCGGTGGTGGCGCACGCCTTTAATCCCAGCACTTGGGAGGCAGAGGCAGGCGGATCTCTGTGAGTTCGAGGCCAGGCTGGACCGATAGCCTCCAAAACAATACAGAGAAACCCTGTCTCGTAAAAACCAAAAAAACCCCCAACCAAACAACAACAACAAAAAAGCCAAGCCTCCACCACACCCTATCCCCTCCCAAATTGAAAATGTATTCTCTGAGCGCCAGTGGTCACTGCCACAGTACACAGTAATCGGCACCAGCGCCGTCAGTGTACGGATGGGGGAACCGAGGCTCAGACAGGCGAAGTGACACATCATTGGCTCTCCGTGGGCTCAGAGGCGTCTTCCGAGCACACCGGCAGCCGCGGGCTCCGAACTCGCTCCTCCGCAAACTCGTGCCCCCGCGGCGCACGCGCACTGGGCGGTGCCGGGCGCACTTTTGGGCGTGTGCGAGTGCGAGTGCAAGTGCGCGCGCGCACGGCGGGAGCGAGGACGACAGTCGGGGGTGGGGGGGAGCGTGCGCGCGCTGACGTGCCGGGCGCCATGTTGGAGGGCTGGTGGTAGCGGCTCGGGGAGGTTCTCGCTCTGTCGGTCTCGCTCCGTCTCTCGCTTCCTCCCCCCCGGCTCCCTTCGGGACGCCCCCCTCCCCGGTCGCCGGCGTGTGGCGGAGTGTGTGCGAGGGCGGGGGCGGGCGTCGGGGGGGCGGGCGCCGCGGCCCCCGGGACGGCGGCCGAGGGAGGCGCCGGCGGCGAGGGACTCCGCGGCGCCATGGACGTCGAGAGGCTGCAGGAGGCGCTGAAAGGTGGGGGTCGCCGCGCTGCCGGCCGCGCGCCCGGGCGGAGGCCGTCCGCGCCTCCCCGCAGCCCCGGCGCCGGGCTTTGTGTGGGCCGCGGGCGTGGGGGGGGAGGGGAGCGCCTGGCCCCGGCTCGGCCTCGTCGTGCGGCGGTGGCGGCCTCTGGGCCTGGGGAGCCCCGCTCGCCCTCACCACGCCGAGACCCAGGCTTGGCGAGCAACAGGCTCGAGAACCCTGCTTCCCAAACTTGGAACCTTGGGGTTCCGGCGTTCTGAGAAGCCCCCTTGGAGGTCCAGGAGCGTTTGGGGATGGCGCCTTCGTGGGGAGACTTGGGGGTGGATGCAGTCAGATGTACGCTGCGGGGATCGGGGCTTGGATCGGATGCTGGGGCTCCCCTGCGCCACTCTTGGGAGACACTGAAGGATGGTTTGTGAGGCGGAGTGCCCCCTTTAGGAGAATTCGCGCTGTCGGTGGAACTCGGGTGGACGTGGGTATTTGGGTGGGAGGCTGATTTTCTTGTTTGCTTGTTTGGTTTTTATACAAGAATTCTCTGCGCACCCCTGGCTGTCCTGGAACTCACTTTAGAGACCAGGCTGGGCTTGATCTCAGAGATCCTTTTGCTCCTGCCTCCTGAATGCTGGGATCAAAGGTGTGCGCCGCCATGCCCAGCCGAGGCTGATTTTTTTAATTGTTTTCTAATGTAGAGAAAGACTTTGAATAAAGTTTTCTTGGAGAGGACTTACTAATAACCTTTCTTTTTCTTCCCCCCTTATCCTTATCTAGATTTTGAGAAGAGGGGGAAAAAGGAGGTTTGCCCCGTCCTAGATCAGTTTCTCTGTCATGTAGCAAAGACTGGAGAAACAATGTAAGTAAAACGCATGGGTGGATGGGTTCATGGTCACAAACATACTATCTTTAGAGTTGTTTAGAAAAGTGGGAAAAGAGGGTTTCAGAACACTTATATAATCGATCTGTCAAAATCGGAGACCCTGGGGATGGGCAGGACAGCCCAACAGGTGCTTGCTGCCAGGCCTCAGGACTGGATATTCCACATAGGGAGTCCCACATAATGAAAGGAGAGAACTGACTCGAAAAAGTTGTGCTCAGATTCACACACAACAGTAAAGAAGTAAATACAATAAAAAATTGGAGAGGCCTTAAAGAGCAAAGTAAAGGCAAGATGCTCTCCTGTGTGTTGCATAACAATTGTTAAGAATTTATCAAAAGTTTTCTGCATATCTGCTTTGGCACAAGGAGAACCTACTAATTTGAAAGAACTATTGAAAAGAATGTTTCATTATGGTGTTTCTTTATCATTGCAAACAGGTTTAGTCTCACAATTTTGTGGCTTTGATACTGTTAGGGATTTGTTGTTGACTTTTTTTTTTGTACTGTCCTGTATCCAGCCTTTTGTTGTCATACAGATCCATGTTGTTGTTTGAAGTCTAACCTGTTTTATTGTCTTGAGGATTTGGGGTGATTATTTGACACATTCCAGATGGTGAAGTTGTCACTGTCCTGACTTTCTGGGTTAGCTAACTTATTACACATGCCCAACATCTTACTAGGCTCGTTTCCAAATGTTGTCAATCTGAACTTATACTGTATTTTTTCAAAGGGAAAAATCTGCTTTATTCTCCAGTTGATGTGGTAGAAGTTGTTTTCTCAACCGCCTGCTTTTGTACACACTGAGTAGTGTAGGGTGGAGAGCAGGGGAGAGGAAAGGGTATTTTGGGTTTAGTGTTAGTGAGCTGTCTGCTTAGTTTAACATTCAGCTTCTCTGTCATTATCATTTTTCAGACATGGTCTCATTCTGTAGCCCTGGCTGGATTTGAACTCAGTGGTCCTTACTGGTCCTGCCTTCCAGGTGCTGGAATTAAAGTCTTGGGCAGCAATGCCAGACAGTTTTTACTTTTTTGGGATAGGATCACCCTATGGCTCAGATGGCTCTGAATTAGATAGCCCAGAATGACCTTAAACTCTAGTCAGTCCTATCCCAGCCACCAAGTACTGGGGCTACAGATGTGAGCGGCCTGCTCAGCTTTCCTTGTTGTTGTTGTCTTTATATTGTTATTGTTACAATTGGCACTGGAGCTGGAACCTAGTACCTCATGTGCTAGACAAGAGCCCTGCTCTGAGCTACTCCCTTAAAAATTTGAGCTACTGGGAGGTGGTGGTACATGCCTGTAGTCCCAGTGCAGAGGCAGGTGGATCTCAGTTCTCAGTGAGTTCGAGGCCAGCCTGGTCTACAAAGTGAGTTCTAGGACAGCCAGGACTGTTACACAGAGAAACCCTGTCTCCGACCCCCTCACTCCCTGGAATTTGAGTTACTGGCTTTAAATTTAGGTCCTTTCTGCTTTCATCTCTGTAGTGCTAGGATTCATGCAAGCCCCAACATGTTCAGCTTTCTGTTCTTTATTAACAAGTGTTCATTTCTTAAAAGGTTTGTTTATGACTGTACTTTCTAATAAGTAGCTGGATTTTAGGAAGAAAAAATACCTGCATAATTAGGTAGTTAAACAAGCAGAGCCTCTTTAGTGGTCTATTAAAATACATCAATTCAGGACAGGAGGTGGTGGCACACACTTTTAATCCCAGGATTTGGGAGGCAGAGGCAAGGTGGATCTTCATGTTCATTCAGCCTGGCCTAGAATGAGATCCTGGACAGCCAGGATTACACAGAGAAACTCTGTCTTGTTGGTGGCTCACGCCTTTAATCCAGCAGTCAGGAGGCAGAGGCAGGTGGATCTCTGTAGTTCGAGGCCAGCCTGGTCTGCAGAGCAAGTGCCAGGATAGGCTCCAAAGCTACACAGAGAAACCCTGTCGCAAAAAAAAATCTTAGACGAAAAGATGAAATATATTCATCAACGTAATGTGACTAATATTTCTGTGCATATCAGTTTTAAGAATGGAATCCTTGCTGGGCATGGTGGTGTACAACCTTAATCCCAGCAGAGGGTTAAAGGCAGAGACGGCAGATCTCTGAGTTGGAGAATAGTCTGGTCTACATAATGAGTTCCAGGACAGCCAAGGCTATACAGTGAGTCTCTTTCTCCAAAAATGGGAATGCTCTAGTGAAAAAAAAATCATTTACTGGGCTGGAGAGATGGCTCAATGATTAAGATCACTAGCTGCTCTTCTAGAGGACCCAGTTTTGATTTCTTGCATTCACTTGTAAGCTCACAATTCTCTCTGTAACTCCAGTTCCAGGATATCTGATGTTCTATTCTGGCCTCCCGAGAGCACAGTACATGATTGTGGTACACATTTATATGTGCTGGCAGAAAACCCAAAGTGGATGCAAATCACTAGTTTTACTTATAGAAAAGCCTAAAGATGACTAGGTGCCATATTTCAAAATTAAATAAGTCCCTAAGATAACTTTGCTTACATTGCCTCTCTTGAGTTGTTGACTGGATTATGCTATTTCTGTATCAGAATCATCACAAGAAAAGCATTTATTTCCCAAAGTTTATTTGACATACAAGATTATCTTAGTTGGGTTGTAGTTGTACATTCTTTTAATCCCAGAATTTGGAAGGCATAGGCAGGTGGGCCTCTAAATTGGAGGCCAGCCTAGTCTACAAAGTAAGTTCCAGGACAGCCAAAGCTATGCAAAAAAAAAAAAAAAAAACCTTTCTTGGAAAAAGAAGGGGGGGTTATCTTGGACTATGATGCTTATCAGTCTGGTCTATACAAACTGCCTTAACTTTTTGGTAAGCACATTGCTCTAGTTGAAAGTTTCTAAAAGGTAACTTTAATATTCTGTTATATCCTGTCCTCTGTCTTGGACTACCAGGTAGCCTGAGAATCTGTCAGATTTTGAATCCTCTACTTAACTACCTCATTTGGATATTGTGTGTTTAGGTGTTCTGTATTAAAATGATTGGTGCTTTTTATATTCTTTATTATGTTTAGTGATTTAGATTTTTTTTTTTCCAAACTAGGTGTAGCATTTGCTTGTTTTTCACTAGAATCTGGGCCTTGCTGATGTTAGTCCTGTGCTCAGCCATTGAGTTGTCACAACTGCAGAACCAGATAGTGATTTCTTTGTTTTCCTGGTGCTGGGGATCACATCCAGACCCTTCTGTGTGCTGGGCAAGTGCTTCACCACTGAGCTGCATCCCCATAGTGTGGAGCTTGTGAATGAACTTTTTTCATAACAAAAATCCCTGATTCTGGAAATGGAATGATGGGATTAGTATATCCTGAAATCACTACATGGGTCTATCATTGTACACTCAAAAAGGTGGAAATAATGCTAATGTTATATCCTGCCCTCCCCCCCCCCAAGAAGACAGGGTTTCTGTCCTGGCACTTGCTCTGTAGACCAGGGTGGTCTGCATTCACCAAAATCCCCCTGCCTCTGCCTTGAGAGCTCAGGGATTAAAGGCCTGCACCACCACCACCTAGCTAAGAATATTGTTTTTAATGTGTATGGTGTTTTTGCCTAAGTGTTTGTCTCCACTGTTCGAATGCCATGCCTGCTGGGATCAGAAGTATGTGATCAGAAGACTGGGAAGTCACAGACTTGTGAGCTGCTTTGTGGTATTTGGAAATGAATCCAGGTCCTCTGGAAGAGCAATAAGTGCCCTTCACTGCTGAAGCATTTTAAGATCCAGTCCCAAGAATGTCATTTTTTTTTTTTAAACAAAATGTACCCCATTTGTAGTGTTCACCCACCCACTCCTATTTGGAGACTCCGTCTCACTGTGTAGCAATAGCTGTCACTTCATGTGTGGTTAGTTTCTAGATATGGCTTCTGTTGTGCCACATTCAGGAGCTCAGTGTGAGCACAAAGTGTTCCCTTCAGATCTTCTCTTCACCCACTGGTGGAGTGGCCAAGAGCATTTCATTTTTAACTGCTGCTCTCAAGGTGGGCTGCCATGGTTTCTGGTTGTGGGTTTTTTTGTTGTTGTTGTTGTTGTTTGTGTGTGTGTGTGTGATGCTGTTTGGTTTAGGGCCTTTATCTCTATTATTTCCTCTTGAGTTGGTAGGTCTCAGTGATATACAGGCTGTCAGCTTTTCCTTACCCTTTGTGGGGTTGGTTGGGCTTTTTTTGTGGTTTAGTCTGATGCTGCTGCTTTGAGAAATGAACTAAAGCCAACAATACCATTTCTGATTTCCTTTTTTTAAATTAAAAAAAAGAAAAACTTAAATCTTTGCTAATGTTGTGTGACAAAATTTTTCCTGGGGAGCAAACATTCCTCTACTTGCCCCAGATAGGGAGCCCACGACATGCCAGATTATGAACTGGGGTTTTATTGGGGTTCCTTACAGGGTTACGGGTGAAGAGTTATTTATAGGAGCAGAAGTGACTCAAAGCTGCATCACAAAAGGTTCCCCCCCCCCCCCAAAAACCTGGAGCACCGCACAGCCTTGCAGACAGGGCAACAGGTTAGAGAGTGCCCTTTCCTTGTGTGGTCTAAAGCTTTTCCAGGCAGCTCTGCTGGTGTCTGCTTCTAGGCAGTAGTCTGGTCTCAATAGTCGTTTTTGCCACTTTTCTCTGTGAAGCTCAGCTTTTCTTCCTGAGGGTGTCTCAGCTTTTTGTTTACTCAGATAGGGAGGGGCCTAGTGAATCTGGTCAGCTTCAGGGAGTTCTTGAGTTGTTTACCTCCCTGCTTAAGCTAGCCTGCAGGATGGAATGTTTTAATTATGGAGGAAACTGTTATACAACAACCATTTAAACAAGGGTACTACAGAGAAACCCTGTCTCGAAAAACCAAAAAAAAAAAAAAAAAAACAAGGGTACTAATAGTACCTCAAACTATGAAAATAAATATGTAAAACTTAGCACATTGCTTGGTGCTAAATAAATGATACCTGTCAGTAGGGTTTGGGGGGGGTGGTGGGAGTCTGAAGTGGTCTAGCTGTTGTCCAGATTAGTCTGGAATTTGCTTTATAGTTTAAGCTGGGTTCAGATGGCAGTCCTGTCTGACCCTCCTTGTATTTAAATACTTGACACTTCAGAAAGGAAAAAAAGTTAGATAACTTAAAGGTAGTCACAATTCTGTGTGAGGAGGTTGGGTCCTCTAATTTTCCTAAGGTGGGGAATGTTGTTTTGTTTGATGTATACTTGTATCTAAAATGTCAGCCATATTCTGCTATTGGGAATTTAGTTACCTCCCCCTTTTTAATCTATTAGTAGTTAATGTTGGAGCATACTGATTTCTCAGTCTTAACTTTTTTAATCACATTTTTGTGTATGGGTACAAGTGTGGAAGTCAGAGGACACCTTTCAAGAATCGATTATCTTCACGTGGCCCCAGAATCAAACTTAGGCTAGGTTGTGTGCCTTCTTACCAGCCCCAATTTTTGTTTTGTTTGTTTTTTATGGTGGAAACTACAGATTAAAGGCTTTGTGTTTTCCCCCTACCTCTGATCTAACTAGTGTTAATTGCCCCTTTAATTTTAAGGGTGTAGCATCTGGAACTAGGTCTGTTACATGAGCTGTAGTTTTGTAAGTTAACTTCACTTCTTTACCTATAAACCCTTAAGTACATACTGCTTTTGTGTTATTGTTTGTGTGTTTGAGCTTTGGGAGCATGCCTATGTACACATGTGGATGCCAGAATAGAAAGCTCACCTTTTTGGCTAAGTTGGGTTGATTGGAGCTCTCAGGATCTACCATCTACACCCTGTAATGCCGAGGTTACAGACATGCAAAGCCACACCCTGATTTTTTTATGTGGATGCTGAGAATTCACACTTAGGGCCCTTAAGCACTCTTACCTTCAGAACTATCTCCTGATTAGCATATATTACTTAATATATAATGAGTTTCAGTATGAGGTTTTTGTTATTTGTCTTGTGCTTTTTGTGTGTGTGTGGGGGGGGGGGTAGGGTTTCTCTCTGTGACCTTGGCTGTCCTAAAACTTATGTACACCAGGCTGGTCTAAATTGCCTGCCTCTGCCACTGGTATGCTGAGATTAAAGGTGTGCACCACCATGCCTGTCTTCAGTATAAGGCTTATATAAGCAGGGTTTCACTATGTAGCTTTGCTGGTTAATGTTAATGAGGCTGACTTTGAATGCAGAGATCCGCCTACCTCTGCCTCCCAAGTCCTGTGATTAAAGGTATTGTACCACCACCTCTGCCTCGCAAAAATTTCTTTAGGTTAAATCTTGCTCTGCAGTTTAGGCTGCTCTTAGATTTATGATCCTTCTGCTTTAGTTGTTGTTTTTACTCTTGGAGTCCAGCTACTCCGATCCTTTATAAATACACATGGAGGCTAATATCTACTTCGCTTATTTCTAGCCAGCTTTTTTTTTTTAAGATTTACTATGTATAAATGTTCAGTCTGCGTATATCCCTGTAGGCCAGAAGAGGGCACCAGACTTCATTAAGATAGTTGTGAGCCACCATGTGATTTGCTGGGAATTGAACTCTGGAAGAACTTTTAACCCCTGAGCCATCTCATCTAGCCAGCTTTTCTTTTTTTTGTTGTTGTTTTTTGTTTTGTTTTTTCGAGACAGGGTTTCTCTGTGGCTTTGGAGGCTGTCCTGGAACTAGCTCTGTAGACCAGGCTGGCCTCGAACTCACAGAAATCGGCCTGCCTCTGCCTCCCGAGTGCTGGGATTAAAGGCGTGCGACAACAACGCCCGGCTAGCCAGCTTTTCTTAACTTAAATTATTCCATCTACCTTTTGCCTCTGGGTTTGTATCTTTATTTCTGCATAACTTTACTTCTTAGCCTGTGGCTTGCTTGTAGTCCTCCTCTCGCTCCATCTTCTTCCCAGGGTTATCCTATTTATTCTGTCTGCCTGCCAGCTGTCAGCCATTCTACTCTATTAGACCAATCAGGTGTGTTAGACAGGCAAAGTAACACAACTTCACAGTTAAAAGAATGCCACGCATCTTTGCATCTTTCAATGTTTTCACGGCGTAAGCTAATGTAACACATCTGAAAATAACATTTCACAACCCCCCTTGTACTGAAGTTGCACATGAGAATACAACTGCACCGCATGGGAACTTTTGCTTTCATTTGTTAACTGTCTCCCGCCAAACCGTAGGAGAGACAGATTTCAGGAACACATTTCCTGCGCATACCCTGCTTTAATCTTTGTGAAATGCATACTCTGTTAAAATTGGGCAAGGCTTATAAAGCTTAAGAGTGTACAGATGGTAAGTGATGCAGTTACAGTTGGACATGGTCAGTGCTATAGGTCCTGTTAGAACTAGTTTCCGTATGCACTGTTTGTGCTGAGTTCACTTGGGTGACATCGGCCCTCTCCACTACAGCAGTCTTTTAAAAACCACCATAGAATTTAAAGCTTAGTTTTTGGGTGTGGGGTTCCATTGTCATTACTCAGGTGATCGTTACTTACCTAAGCTGACCTTATGAACTTGAACAGCTCTCCTTTCTTTGTGGTAAAGCATATGTCCTGCTATCTGAGCCTTGCGAATGAGAGAGTGTTAGAAAGGTTGTGTGGTGATGCATGAACACTGCTTGGAGGCACTTAGTGAAAGACAGTAAGACAGGTCACTTGTGTGTTCTTAACATCTCATTTGTACATTTCTGGTGATCTTTGAGTAAATACAGTTTTTGTTGAGGCATAAATTTGATTAGACTGATACATGTTATTTTTTAAGGGACCCCTACACCTCAGAGTGTTCCCTCCTGGATCCTGGATTAGGCAAAGGCCATACCCAAACACCTGTTTTTGCAGAGATTATTTATTAAGCAGGGAAGATAAGTGGCTGATTTCTGACCCAGGGAGATTTTAAAGATTTATTATATATACAGTTTTCTGCCTGCATGTATGCCTGCAGGCCAGGAGAGGGCACCAGATCTTATTACTGGTGGTTGTGAGCCACCATGAGGTTGCTGGGAATTGAACTCAGGACCTTTGGAAGAATAGTCAGCTTTCTTTTTTTTTTTTTTTTTTTTTTTTTGGTTTTTCGAGACAGGGTTTCTCTGTGGCTTTGGAGGCTGTCCCTGAACTCACTCTGTAGACCAGGCTGGCCTCGAACTCACAGAGATCCGCCTGCCTCTGCCTCCCGAGTGCTGGGATTAAAGGCGTGCGCCACCAACGCCCGGCTAATAGTCAGCTTTCTTAACCTCTGAGCCACCTCTCCATTCCAGTTGGTGCAATTTTTTTAAGAGGAAAAAAAAAAATGGGGAGATTTGTGTTAGAATGAGCTAGGGGTGTACTTTGATTGGGGATGTTAAAGGGGACTTTTGGTTGCTGGATTTATTTATTTCTTTATTTTTTGATAAATGGACCTTGGTAGTCAGTCTCAGGAGGAAGTGGCCAAATGGAATGGATTCCAAAGGGAATGGATTTTGGTGGTTGGCTGAATATAATGTACTGATTTTAGGAGGAAGGAATGGGGAAGGGCAAGACCTGTTAGAGCCATGTTTGCCATGCTGGGGCCTGCTGGAGCCCTTTCAACTTTAGTTTGTAGTACATAAACCTGCCCTTTTCTTTATTATATGAAAAAGGCATATATTGTAGAAGTATTTGAAATTTAAGGGATAGAGGTTTTATTGTCACTTGGATTTACAGTATTTTAGTGTTTATGTGAAGGGAAGGTGGCTTATCAACCATTATCAAATTGTCTCAAGTTTTACATGCTAAAAGGAATTTATTTTTCTAGATTGTATGATTCCGGTTGTGTTTTAGCAATTTTTCCATAGTGGTTTACAGAGTGTCTTTCAGATTACTGTGTTCTATTTCTCTTACTGGTTCTTTGTCGCGTCTGCCGAGCAGCCTGTGTCCGAGAACGTGCGGAGGGTGTCGGGGATTGACAACACAGAGACTTGTTCAACGATGTAAAAAAAACTTTAAGCAGGCCCCAAAAAGGTTCAAGAAAACTTCCTAAGAAAGGCTCCCTCCAGAGAAGCTTCTGCTCTCTCCTCTCCCCTGGCTGGTTCTGCTCTGACACCAAAAACTGATCTGGGCGTGGCAGAAGAGGCGGTTAGTCTTTGGACAAGGTTGAGGTCAGGGTGGTTTCTGTGGGCAGGCCTTTTCCAGGAACTTATTGCCCCGGGCATTGTATTGTTTTTAGTAAACATGCTTTTAGTAAGCATTGTCTTACAGCTGCCTACTCCCAGGCAGAAGGGGAAGTGGGTCTCTGCTCAAGGTCTGGTGTTCCCACAGTTATTGGCATGGATCTGGTCTGATTGTTAGGGGTTTTATATAGGGTTTTTTCATGGAGCAATATTGAGTATGGGTAGAATGTGACCAATTTTTTAAGAGATAGGATCTTGTAGCTCATACTGGCCTTGAACTCTATATGGCTCAGGATGATCTTGAACTACTGATTGATCCTCCTCCCAACTCTAGTGTTAGGATTAGAGGTTTGTGCCACCACAGCCAGCCCTGTGTTTGGAGCTATTTACTGAGTCAGTGAGTGGGTGACACCAAGACTGTTGTAGTTCCCAGGACTGTTGTCCTTTATTCAAAGATTTTGATATTGTTTTAGTCTTTGCCCCTGTTCATTTAGTAGGTTCATAACCACATTGTTGCTTGGCTTTCTTGTATTTCCTGTAGTCTATGGTCTTGCTGTGGGAAATCACTGGCACAGCCCAAGTGTGGCTACTTTAAAAACATTGGGGCACATGCCTTTAAGCCCAGCACTCGGGAGGCAGAGGCAGGCGGATCTCTGTTGGTATTAAAAATGTGTGCATCACACTTGGCCACACACCTTAACTTTTGAGGCAAGTTCTCACTGGGACCCTGAACTCACCAATTAAGTTGGTTTCTGACCATAAGCCCTAGGAATGCTGTTCTCACCTATCCAACACTGCTATTACAGGTACACATCACCATGCCTAGATTTTTTTTCTCCAGACCCGACAATGCTTTTTTCAAAAAAGATGAACCATGACTATATGTAAATATTTGGAGATGGGTTTGTCTTGTTTACTTCTCAATGTCTGTATGCTCAGAATCTGTCCATTCTTTGTCAGTTTAGCTGTCACCTGGACCTTAGAGAACAGTCATCTTGCTTATTTTACTTTTTTTTTTTTTTTTTTTTTTTGGTTTTTCGAGACAGGGTTTCTCTGTATTGTTTTGGAGGCTGTCCTGGAGCTCTTTCTGTAGACCAGGCTGGCCTCAAACTTACAGAGATCCGCCTGCCTCTGCCTCCCGAGTGCTGGGATTAAAGGTGTGTGCCACCAACGCCTAGGGGATGGAGAAATGGCTCAGAAGAGACTGCTCTTCCAGTGGACCTGGGTTCAGTTCTCAACTATCTGTAACTGGGATCTGACACCCTACACAAAATATGTATAGGCAAAACACCAGTGCACATTAAATAAATAAATGAAGGAATGAATCTTTAAAATTTTATAAGTTATATTGGGAAATTCAGAAGAGACTTTTTCACCTCATTTCTGTTTAAAACGTGTTCTAGATTTCATTCTGAAAGGGTATTTGGATTTTAGAAAGTAGAATATGCTTAAGGTCTTTTGTATAACTAATGCTGAGTCACTTAAATCCAAAAGGAAACAAGAAAAGAAGGGAAAGATATATTTTTGGGAAAGATGTTGAGTTGGCAACTCAGTCAGGCTTTGGGTAGGATGATAAGGCACCTGTGAAAGACTAAGCTGCTTTAGTTGGTGGAGTTGTGTTCCTTGGGGTGCTGCCAAAAGGCTGGCTAGTTATGCTTCAATGCTTTCCAGTTTCTGTACTACATTTCTGAGGGAGAGTGTATGACGACTGATCCACTTGGACTAATCACTTTTTTGGATGGCTGGTTGACACCATCCCACCATAAAAAAAAATACAAACAGCTGGGAGGCCCATCTTGGTGTTTAAAACTTTCTAGAAAAGTAATGAGTACAAATGAGTTGGGAGCTATCTTTGTACATAACTGTACAAACTGTAGCTAGCAGTGGGGTCTGTTCAGTTGGTTACTAAGTAGATTCCAGTAGTAGGTGGCAGTTAACAACTCTGTTGCAGTGGGAAAAGTAGTTTCTGCCTTGAATCCAGATATATTCAGTACCTCAGTCTGCAGAAGTCTTTGAGTTGGTGTTGTGTACTTAATGTTTTCATGACAAGGATGTTTCCCCCTAAAAAGAAAGGTGTTCTACCCCTCATTCCCCGTTTGTAGAGAGGGTTTTTTCACTATGTAGTTCTGGCTGTAGACCAAACTGTCCTGGAACTCACAGATCTGCCTGCCTCTCTCTGCACTGGGAATAAAAGTGTGTGCCATTAAGCTGGATTAAGAAAGGTCATTTCTCATTTACATGTTTTAGCATCAAGGTATCTGATGCTTTAACAGAGTTACAGAGTATGTTTTAATAAGTAAATTAGGTCAAGTGCCTAGGAAGGGATTAGCAGTTTCTACTAGTTGTACAAGAAGGTGAAGGAGGTGGGACTACAGCGATCAAAGGAAGTCATGAGATGGGGTCAGAAACTATAGCTAAGACATAGAATTTTTAAATGTGGAAAGATGAGAAGTGGTTACTTGAGGATTTTGTGCCCAAAGGGAATAAGATTATCAGACAATATTGGGTTTTCCATCTGGGAATATTATCTATACACCATTCTCAATGTCTTTGGATTGAATTTCAACTACGGTTTTTAAAAAATGACATCCTGAAGAGTGTTATTTCCTCTCTTTAGACATCATGTTGAAAATCCTTTGCTGAGTCTGAGCATATGTCTGGTTTAGTTGTGGCCCTCTTTTCCTGCTCACTTCATTCCTTGGTTCTCTGGTAGATAATGGTCCCTTATCACGGTGACTTCATGTTCCTCTGTTCTGGGCACCCATCTTTAGAGATACGCTAAGGCACCTCTGAAAAACCTTCATTCCCGTGTTAGATGTGCTTATGACACATGATTTCTTCCTTAGTCATGTGTGTAATTTGCTTTGCTGATACTTCCTGGTTATAGAGTGAGCTCCTGCAGTCACACAGTAATGTAGTATGTACTTTAGTTAGTGTTTTGTTTTGATGTTCTCCTGTACTTAAACAGTAGTAGGGGCGTGCAGCATTTTGAAGACTAGGCAGGGGCTGAAATGGGATAACAAAGAGCTGGAAGAGGTGACAGAACCAGATGTATCTCCCCCTGTGGGTCATTTTGGACCTCTTGAAAACTTTGGTCTTTACTTTTAGTGAAACCCAGGTTTGAAGCACAGAGAGATAATGTTAGACTGCCAGTGGAATTGTTCTATGGATGGTTGTGCTGAAGCATTTTAGGTATTGTAAGAGAGGTGAGTGCAGTTTATTCTTTTGCTCCTTTTTCTTCATTGGAATCATTGACTGAACCCAGCACTCAGACACAGCTCCACCATGCAGGCATAGCTTGAATTCAGGTGAAGGAATAGTAATGCTTTGGAATAAATTAGTAATTTACTCTGAGACAGGATCTTACTATATACCCTGGAACTTGGTATGTAAACTAGGCTGACCTCTAACTCTTGGAGGCCTTGCCTGTCTCCTGAGCTGGACTTAAAGGTGCAAAACTACCACACCCAGCTCTCTTTTTTTTGAAACAGGATCTCCCACTTCCTAGGACAGGGATTAAAGGTGTGTTCTACATGCCTGACCCCCAGCTATTATTCTTTATGTATTTTAAAAGTGTAACAAGACTTTTTTTTTTTTTTACAAAAAGATATAGGGGAAAGGAGTCAGTAGTGATTGAGGAATTTTATTTCATGAAGATGATGATTCTAGCAGGGACTATTGATGGGAAAAATGAGTTCAGTATTGGATACAGTTAGCAAAGTGTAAACATGAAATACATGGTTGAATGAATGAGTCTAAGAAATTAGCTAATTGACATACAAAGGTGTATCAATGACACTGATTGAAATTATTAGCTGTACATAGAGAAGAGGTAGGTTGAGCTCTTGAGTTGCTGCATTGAATAGTTGAAAATGAGTGGTAACCTTGCAGAATGTTCCTAGAGCAGGGAAGTTAAGGTGTGAGAGTTAACCACTGGATACAGCAACATGGAGGTTACTGATCTTCATAGGAACAAATAGATTTAGTGATGGAACTGAAAGCCTGACTGGCAGATATCACTAGGAATTTTACTACATAGGACAGTGAAGAAATGAAAGGTAGGAGTTAGATAGAAAAATGGAAGTGTAGTGAAAATAATGAAGATGGAAAAAAATACGTAGGTGGGGGTAATCTACCAGGAAGATAGATGTGAATGTATTTGATAGAAGGAAGATTGCTCATTGTCATATGCAGTGAGCATGAGCACAGATTGTTTATCAGGAGGGATATATGAGAAAGTAGCTGGGCATTTTCTCCCTATGCTTCAGTTTTAGAAAAGTAATAGGAAGTGAGGTCACTGAATGTGACAGTAAGAGTTCATGGAAGAGACTGAAGATAAGGGTGAGTGCACTGTAAATCTTGGTGGAGTCAGACTTGGGAATGCGAAATACATGAATGTCTTTCCCCCATCAAGTACTATAATAATAAATCTTACTGACTAGAGTTTGACAAAGCCAAATGATAATTTTTCCCCTTATTTTCTATACGTGTTTGTCAGTTGACATATTTTCTTTATCTTTAAATAAAGCAATAAAAACGAGTTGGGAAGTAATACTGAGAATTTTCTTCTCTAAGGAATATTTAAGGTGCCCGTGAAAGTATTTCTAAGGTAGAGATTTAGTTATCTGTTATGTACATGTTCAGCTCAACAGAGGTCTTTGTTTTTTGTTTTTTGTTTTTTTGGTTTTTTTGGTTTTTTCGAGAAGGGTTTCTCTGTACTGTTTTGGAGCCTGTCCTGGAACTCGATTGGTAGACCAGGCTTGGTCTCGAACTCACGGAGATCCACCTGCCTCTGCCTCCCAAGTGCTGGGATTAAAGGTGTGCGCCACCACCGCCCGGCAACAGAGGTCTTTGTTAACTGACATATTTTACCCGTATCGATGCCATCTCAAAATATTATCCTCATCCCCAAGTTCTTATGTTTCTTTCTACTTTACTATTTCTAAAGATTTATGTGTATGAGTGTTTTGCCTATATGTATATATGTACACCACATGCATACTTGGTGATTCTAGAGTCAGGAGAGGCCCTTGGAGGTCAGAATAGAACATCAAGTCTGGATCTGTGTTTATAGATGCTTGTCAGCAGAAATGTGAGTGCTATAAACCTAATCCAGGCCCTCTGCAAGAACAGCAAGTGTAAATAGTCAGACAGCCAAAAAGGGGAGCGTATATATCTCCTTAGAGCACTGGTTCTCAACTTTCCTACTGCCGTGGCCTTTTGATACAGTTCATCATGTTGTCTGACCCCCCAACCATACACTTCTTTTGTTGCTACTTCATAACCTTCTGTGGTTTCTTGTGGTCTAAGGTGACCTCTGTGAAAGCACCATCAGACACTCAAAGGGATTGAGGCCCAAAGGTTGAGAACCAAGGCCTTAGAGTATATTCATTCCTGCCAGACAGGCCAGATATATCTCATCATCCTTTTGTTTTAACACCTCAATCTTGAGGTGAAACAATGCCTCTGCCTGATACAAGTAGAAACAGAATGCAAGTAGGAGCCATCATGTGCACAGACTGTTTCTTCGTCTCTCTTGGTTTTTGTGACCTTTGGAAGGACTGGCCCAAGCAGCCTCATTGTAGATATTTGAGACAGGGCTCCCTCTGCTAGGATTACAAGCAAGGGCCAGTGGTGAAGGGGCATTTTAAAAATTAAAATTGTGTGTGGGGTGATAGACATATGCGTAACAGGATCTATGGAGATCAGAGGGCAGCTTGCAAGAGTTTGTTTCTCTGCAGTGTAGGTTCCAGGGATTGAACTCAGGTCATCAGGTTTGGCAGCAAGCCCCTTGCCCTGTTGAGCTATATTTGTTTGTTTCAAATTGATTGCCTGTGGGTTTTAAGTTTTACCATGTTACAAAGATAGCAATCTATACAATTAAGATGACAATTTTTTTTTTGTTTTCCGAGACAGGGTTTCTCTGTATTGTTTTGGAGGCTGTCCTGGAACTCGTTCTGTACACCAGGCTAGTCTCGAACTCACAGAGATCCGCCTGCCTCTGCCTCCCAAGTGCTGGGATTAAAGGCGTGTGCCACCAACACCCGGCACCGTTCTTGATTTCATGGAATGAGGGAAGGGTGGGCAGCAAACTAGTTAGTTCTGCTTTTATTGTTTGAAGATGTGTTACTATCGCTGTCCTACTTGACAGTTTGGGCATATAGTTAAAATCCTCATCTGCAGATTTTGAAGATGTCTTCCTATTGCACTTATGACACTGACTTTCATAAATCTGAGGTTCTCTGATGTATTTCATGTAGGATTTTCTCTTTGGTTCCAAGATTATCTACTTTATATCATGACTCCATATAGGTCTGTTTTATCAATTCTTAAGGTGGCTACTTTCAGTTACCCTTGTGAGTTCTTTGAATTTGCAAACTGATTTCCCTTTGTCTTCTGTTTATAGGAGCCCTGCTGATAGTAAATCATGCTCAAGTTCCTTCATATTTACTATGTTCAACTTATAGACATCTTACTGTGTGTTGCTTGTCTTGGTCACCTCCTTATTACTGTGATAAAATATCCTCACAAAAGTAGCTGAAAGGAGTCAAGTGTTGGTGCTGCATGCCTTTAATCCCAGCACTCAGGAGGCAGAAGCAGGTGGATCTCTGTGAGTTTGAGACCAGCACAGTATTCAAAGCCACCACAGAGAAACCCTGTCTCCGGAAAAAAAAAGCTGAAAGGAATTTTATTTTGGGTTACAATTTCATAGTGACACAGCCTATGGTGATGCCAAGGATACAGCCAGCAGGAAGACTAACCTGAGTGTTTACCCTTGCAAAGGTCACAATACTTGGATACTTTTAAGTAATCCTATGTCTTATTGTGAGATTTCAGTTTGAGGGTCTGGATTTCCTGTTTCATTCTTTATTGTTGTCCTCAGCAGAAGGGATTAAAGGTGTAGTAGTTTTTAACCGTTGGCAGTCATTTGGCAATGTGTGGAGGCACTGTTGATTGTTACTTTTGAGGAGTGGTCAGTGCTCCTGGCACTTGTAGATTGTTGTTAGCCATGCTGCAGAAAACTTAATAGGGCAGCCTGCCACAATACAGATCTGTGAGTTGGAGGCCAGCTTGGTCTACAGAGCCAGTTCCAGCACTTCTGAGTATGAGAAATTCCCTTTGTTGTTGTTTTTTCTTGTACTGCTGGCTTTCTCTCTCTCTCTCTTTTTTTTTTCGAGACAGGGTTTCTCTGTGGCTTTGGAGGCTGTCCTGGAACTCACTTTGTAGACCAGGCTGGCCTCCAACTCACAGAGATCTGCCTGCCTCTGCCTCTCAAGTGCTGGGATTAAAGGCGTGCGCCACCAACGCCCGGCTTGGCTTTCTCCTTTTAAGATTCAGCTTATTCCCACTTGGTCCTAGAGCCCTCCTGTCAACAGTTCTAAACCTACATCGATCCTCCTGTAGTTTCTGTGTATCAGCACAAAATCTGTCATGAATTTTCCATGTAACAGCCAGAGTCTTTGAACTAATTGTGTGGAACATGAACCTTCCCATTTCTACAGGAAATTTTATGTTGAGACAGGCTGATTTGGAACTGGGTTTAAGTGATTCTCCAGTAGTCTGTGACACTCAATGTTTTACTTCCTCAGGACATTTGAACTGCTCTTGACCTTGATGGTTGTGGGTTGTTAAAATGAAAAGGTCAGAAGGTCTTAGCTCATGTTAGCCCATGCTGACTTTGAATTTCTGATCTTGTGTCTCCATTTCACAACTGCTCAAATTACAGTCTTACATTACCACACCCAGCATATACAGTGTTAGGGATTAAGCCCAGGGCACACCATTTATGCTAGGTGAGCATTCTACCAACTGGGTTACATCTCCAGCCCCAGATTTATATTTTGGGTGTGAGCCTAGCCTTTAATGGCTGAGCCATCTTTCTAGCCCCAGCCCCAGTCCCAGATTTAAAGCACATAACAAAACAAAACTGAATTTCAGATGATACCTTTAGTGTGATTTGGTGCTGTTTTTGGATTGCTTTCAGTGTTGTTAGCACAACTGTACACAGTGAAGAGAGCCGATAATACAGTGTGGATGCCTGATCTCTTGAATCACAATTGGAAACTACACTCCTAGTTTATAGAGCTGCTAGACAGTCATGTAGCAAATTAATACTTTTTTTTTCTGTAATTGTATTTAGTGAGATTATTGTCTACACAAGGAAATAGGTGATATCCCTAACTTTTGTAGAATTTAGACTATTCAGGTATCAGCTTCACATTTTTCTTTTCTTTCTTTTTTTTTTTTTTTTTTTTTGTTTTATTTTGTTTTTTCAAGGTAGGGTTTCTCTATAGCTTTGGAGGCTGTCCTGGAACTAGCTAGCTCTTGTAGACCAGGCTGGTCTGGAACTCACAGAGATCCACCTGCCTCTGCCTCCCGAGTGCTGGGATTAAAGACGTGCACCACCAACACCCTGATCACATTTTTTTCTTACATTAATGGTAAAATGTGAGGGAAAGATGTAAAGATCTGGTACTATTCCCATGAACAAACCTCTACTCACCCTTGATCAGGAACCATGGTCAGACCAAAGCTAAGGACATTACCAAAGTCCATCTTGATGAGCACTGGCTCATTCAGTTTATATTTACTGGTTGTTTTAGTCAGTGTTCAGTTGCTCTGAAGAGACACCATGACCACAGAAACTTTTTTTTTTTTTTACGAGACAGGGTTTCTCTGTATTGTTTTGGAGGCTGTCGGACCAGCCCGGCCTTGAACTCAGAGATCCGCTTGCCTCTGCCTCCCGAGTGCTGGGATTAAAGGTGTGCGCCACCAATGCCCGGCCACAGCAACTCTTATAAAGGAAAGCATTTCATTAGGACTTACATTTTAGGCAGTGGTTCACAATCTTACCAATGTTGTGCTCATGTTGTGGTGACTCCAACCATAAACTTCCAGGCAGCAGAGCTTGTCTGAACATCTTCTGGATTACTCAGTTTGCATAAGAGGGAGGGAGTCAAAGAGATGGCTCAGAGGTTATGAGCACTTGCTGTTCTTCTAGAGTACCTGGGTTTTGATTCCCAACACCAATATGGCACCTCACAAGGCTGCAACTCTAGTTTCAGAAGATCTGACACATACTTGTCGCCTCCTTGGGCAGCTGGCAGCAGGCACACAGGGGGTTCGCAAACAAGCATTCAGACAACATCTATGCATTTAAAAAAAGTCAGCAGTTCTTATTGCTTATATGAGCTTGGGGAAGATGGGTTGCAGTGGCTGGTCAGTGTTAGTGTTTTATCTTGGAGGAAATTACCCACCAATGAATAGACATAAAAAATAAATAGGGTACTTGTGCATGTATTCTCATGCATGTGTGCTGTGTTTATATGCTTGTGCATATGTGTTTCTTAATCTTTGTAGTCAAAGGATGTTGTTGGAATTCTTTTTCCTCCTTAATTTGTTGAGTGAGGTCGAGTCTTTTGTTGAACCTAGAGCTTGCTGGTACAGCTTGTTTGTCTGGCCAGTCAGCTTCAGGGATTTCCATCTTTGCCTTCTAGGTGCTAGAATTATAGGCAGGCCACCACACCTACCTGGTACTTGATTCTGCCAAACTTGTTTGTCCTCACGCTTGAGATGTGGGTGCCTTAGACATTGAGCAATCTTCGTAGCTTGTGTACTTTATTTACTATGTCAGATAGGTTGGGACCAGTACCCTGAATACCTCACGTGACAATGACTGAAAATGCATGGAGAAAAGAATTTAGTTGATTTTTTTGGGGGGAGGGTCCTGCATCCCCTACCCCTAGATTCACTGTGTGGTTCCTGATTGGCTTAGAACTTACTATGTAGACAGGACAGACCTTAAACTCACAGAGATCTTTCTGCCTCAGTGTGGTAGTTTGAATGTAATTTGCCCCCTTAAACTCATAGGAAGTGGTCTTTTTGGAGTAGGTGTGACCTTGCTGGAAGAAGTATGTCACTGTGGAGACAGACTTTGAGGGTTTATGTATGCTTAAGCCATACTCAGTGTCCCAGATCACTTCCTATTGTCTGTGAGCCAAGATGTAAGAACTCTGGGCTTCTCCAGCACCATTATTTCCTGCCATGATGGTAATATACTAAACCTCTGAACTGTAAGCGAGCTACCACAATTAAATATTTTCCTTTATAAGAGTTGTTGTGGTCATAGTGTCTCTTCACAGCAATAGAAACCATAAAACACTTAACCTCCCAGGTTTTAGAATTAAATGTATAAGCCGTATTTTATACTTCAAATGGTGAGAGACTTCCCTGGTCTATGTAAGCATTATAGCGGGGAAATTATGAGCATCTTTATAATGTCTGTGTTTAGTGTTAAGTAATTGCAAGAGTAATTGTTAATGTTTTCTGACTTTTTCTTTACAGGATTCAGTGGTCCCAATTTAAAGGTTATTTTATTTTCAAACTGGAGAAAGTGATGGATGATTTCAGAACTTCAGCTCCTGAACCAAGAGGTCCTCCCAATCCAAATGTTGAATATATTCCCTTTGATGAAATGAAGGAAAGAATACTGAAAATTGTCACTGGATTTAATGGGTATGCATATAATAATATTTTAAAGATTTAACCACATAGATGTTATTTCTTTAACTTTTGCTATATCTGGTTGGTAATTGACTCATATCTCTAGTGCTTTTTGGTTTTGTTTTTTGTTGTTTCCCAAGACAGGGCTTCTCTGTGTAACAGCTCTGGCTGTCTTGGAACTCAATTTGTAGATAAGGCTGGCCTTGAGCTAAAAAATCCACCTGGCTCTGCCTCCCAAGTGCTGGGATTAGAGACCTAATACCACCACCCAGGTGTGCTTGCCAAATTTTGACTCAAATTTCCTTCCTTCCTTCCTTCCTTCCTTCCTTCCTTCCTTCCTTCCTTCCTTCCTTCCTTCCTTCCTTCCTTCCTTCCTCCCTCCCTCCCTCCCTCCCTCCCTCCCTCCCTCCCTCCCTCCCTCCCCCTCCCTCCCCCCTTTGGTCTTTTTTGTTTTGTTTTGTTTTTTTTTCAAGACAGTGCTTCTCTGTATTAATTTGGAGGCTGTCCTGGAATTCACTCTGTAGGCCAGGCTCACAGAGATCTGCCTGTCTCTGCCTCCTGAGTGCTGGGATTAGAGATGTACCCCGCCAACACCTGGCTGTTTCTTTTGTTTTTTGAGACAGGGTTTCTCTGTAGCTTTGGAGGCTGTCCTGGCACTCATTTTGTAAACCAGAATGGCTTCAAACTCAGAGATCCACTTGCTTCTGCCTCTTGAGTGCTGGGATCAAAGACATGCGCCACCACTGCCCACCTGTGCTCATAAATATTTTAAATGTTTCCAATCTTAATTGAAAAAAAAACTTGGCTGACTTTACGAGTTTCAGGGATATTCATATTTTATACATGCATTTATCAAGATAGCAACATTTGTTTATCAAGAAATATTTTAATGTTTTCTTGGTATTGTCTTGATGTGAAGACTTTATATTCAAGAGGTTTATTCATTTTAGACTTTTGACTCACCCTTTCTCCCAATAACTTAAACATTTTTAATCTTTTGTGAAACACTGAAAACACCGGGAACACTAAATGAATATGACACTAAATGTTGCTGTGCTTCTTAGTATTCATTAAATTCTGATTTAGAGCCTATAATTACTGAGGGAATGATGGGTTTGTGTAGTTAAGTTGTTGAGTATTGCATTTGGCACTAGCAGTTTGAAACGTGATAACAGCATGAAATACAGTGAATTGAGTTTCTGTTAATCAGATCTGCTTATTGGTAGGTGTTATGTGAAGAGGTTATAATAGTATGTTTTTATACCACAAATAGCCAGATTCTTTTTGGAGACTGGGGTTTGAGACAGGGTCTTCCTATGTAGCCCTGTCTTGCCTTGAATTCACAGAGATCCATTGCCTCAAAAGCATGCCATCATTCTCTGCTGCTCATTTCCATTGTAAGTTTAGTAATTTGCCTGCAATATCAGAAGCTTAAGCTCTGATATTAGGTCTATTACTAAAACTTTTTTCTGGAAGGTACCCTGTTTCCTTTTTTTATTTAACCATATGCCTGTTCATTGTAAGTTTAGTTGAGGCTCTTTAAAAGCACACATGGGAAAGAAGCCACATGTTATGTGTGTTTTATGTTGCATAAGATTTATTCTTGAGCTGGTTCTATGCAGCATAAACAGACTTCCTTTGTAGAATGTTTGTATAACACACACATATATTCTCACACAGAGTAGTACATAGACATTCCCAATGTATGAAAGTTAAAATGAATTATACCACTGCATTTTGAATATTGACCTAATTTATAAATTAGTAAGAGCAAATATTCTTAGTTAATTCTATTAGACTAGATAACAGATAAGTAGGTTATTAGATAAAGTTAAAATATTTATGATTTCTTAACCTGTTAAAACATGTATTCATCTACTTTAGATGATTTGAACAGTCATTAAATGCCTAAGCATACTTAAACATAATTGCTCTTAAGGTGTCTTTCATCTTTGAGCCATAAGTATTTTAATTCTAGTTTTCAGAATGACTGTTGGGTTATTTACTCTAATTAGTCAGACTTTAAAGTTTAATTAGTGATACATTATGAATTTTCATTTTATGTCTGCCTTTTTGGTTTTTATTTATATATTGATATGTTGAAGCATGATGGTCTTTGTTTTGATGGTTTTTAAAAAAAATATTTTTTTGCTGTCCGTTCAAAAATTTCTTAAATAATAATTTGTGTGTGCTGTGTGCCTGTGTGTGTATGCTCATTTGTGCAGTGCCTGTAGCCACCACAGAGTCTGTCATACTGTCTTAGTCCATTGATCCCTGGCCCTGGAGTTCATTGATTGGCTAGACTGGCTGGCCAGTAATCAAACCCCAGGGGGTCACTTGTCTCTGCCTCCTGCATCCATCCATCCATCCATCCATCCATCCATCCATCCTTCCTTCCTTCCTTCCTTCCTTCCTTCCTTCTTTCTTTTCTTTTCTTTTCTTTTCTTTTCTTTTCTTTTCTTTTCTTTAGGTTTTTTCCGAGACAGGGTTTCTCTGTATTGTTTTGGAGGCTGTCCTGGGACTCTCTTTGAAGACCAGGCTGGCCAGATCTGCCTGCCTCTGCCTCCCGAGTGCTGGGATCAAAGTTGTGGGCCATCACCTCCTGGCCCACATAAGCTTTTATAAGGGTGCTGGGTATTCAAATTCAGGTCTTTGTGCTCGGGCACAACAAACACTTGACCCACTTACCTCCCCAGCCCTATTTATCAGTTGAGCTCTTCCTCCTAGATAGTATTTTTCTCTCATTTTTAATAGGTTGTCTTTGATAAAAGTGATATATCTCCCCCCCAGGGAAATTTTCTTTTTTTTCTAAATTAATTTATTTTTTATTTTATGTTCATTGATGTTTGGCCTGCATATATGTCTCTGTGAGGATGCTGGATCTGCTAGAACTGGAGTTAACAGACAGCTGTGATCTGCCATATGGGTGATTGGATTTGAACTCAGGTCCTCTGGAAGAGGAGCCAGTGCTCTTAAGCACTGAGCTATCCCTCCAGCTCCCAGATGTGATATATCTTATATTCTCTTTTAAAAGATTCCCAAACACACATCACACCTATTTTTATTTTATGTGCATTGGTGTTTTGATCACATATGTATCTATGTGAGGGTGTCCAATCCCCTGGAACTGGAGTTACAGATAGTTGTGAGCTGCCATGTGGATGCTGGGAATGGAACCCAGCTCCTGGAAGAGCAGTCAGTACTCTTAACCACTAACCCATCTCAGCACCAACACATTCTTTCTTAAAAATCCAAAAAAGGCCGGGCGTTGGTGGCGCACGCCTTTAATCCCAGCACTTGGGAGGCAGAGGCAGGCGGATCTCTGTGAGTTCGAGGCCAGCCTGGTCTACCGAGCGAGTTCCAGGACAGCCTCCAAAACAATACAGAGAAACCCTGTCTCGAAAAACAAAACAAAACAAAACAAAACAAAAAAAAATCCAAAAAAGAAAGGTAAGAGCATGTCACACTCAAACAGGTTCAGGTTGTCCGTCGTCCCATTCCCTCCACCCCTCGGTCTGTCCTTCTGTCTCTGGAGATTGGAATTAACCCTTTACAAATTCTGGGCCAGCATTTTACCACTAAGCTACATCCAGTTTTTAAAATAAAATGGCATGTTTTTCATGTGTCAGTAGCCCTTTCGTTAATTGCTTTTTGTTTTCCTGGAGTTTTTGGAACTTCTTTCTTGTGTGTCTGCACCGCATGCATCATGGTGGTGACCTTGGATGTCAGGATGAGGCATCGGATCCCCAAGGACTGGAGTTACAGATGTTTGTGAGCCGCCATGTGTGTGCAATCCCAACACTGAGTAAGGTTCTCCCTTTCCCACATCCATGCCAGCATTTGTTAGTTGTTTTCTTGATCGTAACCATTCTGACTGGGGTGAGGTGAAAACTCATTGTTCTAATTTGCATTTCCCTAGTTGCTAAGGATATTGAACACATTTAAAGATATTTTTATTTCTTTTGAGAACTTTGCTAGGGGGTTGACCCATTTTTTTCCCCCGGTTTTACGAGACAGGGTTTCTCTGTATTGTTTTGGAGGCTGTCCTGGAACTCGCTCGGTAGACCAGGCTGGCCTCGAACTCACAGAGATCCGCCTGCCTCTGCCTCCCAAGTGCTGGGATTAAAGGCGTGCGCCGCCACCGCCCGGCTTGGGTTGACCCATTTTTAAATTGGGTTATTTTCTTTATTCTTTGAGTTTTTTCCCCCCATATATTTTAGATATTCTCCATCAGATGTTAGCTGACGGTAGTTCTCTCCCACTTTGAGGACTTCCTCTTTTTCACTGGATTGTTTCTTTTGCTGTATAGAGGCCTTTTAGTTTTGTGGTCCCATTTATCAATTATTGGCCTATAGACCTTGTATGCACGAGGCCATTGGTCTATTTGGAATTGATTTTTGAGCAGGGTAATAGATAATGGATCTAATTTTATTCTTTTACGTAAGTTGAAGATGTCTTTTTATTGTGTATTTTTTGGCATCTTTGTCAGTTATGGGATGACTAATTAAATGCACACGTTTGGGTCTTGTTTTCTTCCATTGATCTATATAATGTTACTGTTATTTTGGTGTTTTCTCAAGATGTCTACTTAGCTTTTTATTCAGGTTGTATCTTTGCTATACTTTGCATTGTTTGTGGGTTTTGTTTCTGGATATGTGAGGCAAATGCTGCACCTTTTCTTGTTTTTTTTGTTGTTGTTTGTTTGTTTGTTTGTTTTTCGAGACAGTTTTTCTGTATTGTTTTGGAGGCTGTCCTGGAACTCACTCTGTAGACCAGGCTGGCCTCGAACTCACCCGGCTGTGCACCTTTTCTTTTACATTCTTTGGTAGAATACTCTTCACTTGTAGGTTTGACTACTGATTGAATCAAGATAGGGCTTTTGGATTTAAATCAGAAAACATTTATTATGAACATTTCCTTTAAACATATCCTAAATCTTACACTGACAGAAGAATGCAAGAATAGTGTTTGTACTAAGAATGTGAGATTTGAGCTGGGCATTGGTGGTACATGCTTTTAATCCCAGTGGACCTCTGAGTGTAGTGGTGGCACATGTTTCTAATCCTAGAGCTGGACAGGCAGAAGAGTTTGAGGCCAGCCTGGTCTACATAAGTGAGAATTAAGTGTAGCTTATCCAATGAGAAACTACTATGATTTCTGTCAAATGTGTGTGGTACAGGGAAAAGGTCATTATTGCACACTAGTTGCATTGCTGTAGGGTAGACTATTGTATGAAAATGAAGACCCTGTCAATCTGAGGCTTTGCAGTTCTCTTTTCATAAGCCGCACAAGTAGAGTTTAATGAAAAAACACTGATATCCAAAGATGTATTTTGTGAATATATTTTCTCAGCTTTTGTGACATCTAGTACTTAAAACATTACACTTAACTGTGATTCTGATGATTGCTAATAATCTTGTGAGCTCAAACTCTTCAAAATTTTATTTATTTTTATATGTATGGTTGTTTTGCCTGCATTTATGTCTTTATGTACCTCCTGTGTGCCTTGTTCCAAGGAGACCAGATGATACTGGGTCCTGGGATTAGAGTTGCAGAAACTGTGGTCTACTGTGTTATTATGGGTCCTAGGTTCAAACCTGAGTCTTCTGCTGAGCCATCTTTCTGGTTTCCTCAAAACTCTGTAAAATGAATATTGTACCAAGACTTTCAGTCTTTGTAATTTGCTGTGATTAAGGGAAAACTACATTCTGATAAAAGAATTTGGTATAGTTAACCCCAAAATTTTTACCAAAATATAAAATTTGACTAAATTTATAGATTATATTTAAAAAGTTGTAGTAATGGAGCAGAGTTATATTTAAAATACTTTTATATTAGACTAATTTGTTATACTTTATCCAGTAACAAAATGGTTTATGGTGTTCAGTAATATGTTTGAGTGCAAAAGCATGCCTGAGAAAGTATTGTTTATAATTAATCTGACAGTTATTTGTGTTATCTTTCTTGTAAAGTTCAAACCGAGTGGTCAGAATTTAGAATATTGCAAAAAATGTTTTTGGAATGAGTTTTGACACATTGTTTTCAGTGGTCCTTTATAGTTATGTGAGTCTTGCCTTCATTCTCTGTTGCTTAACACATGGGGGCTCCACAAAGCTGTCATTGTGAACCAATGCTCTAGTTTCTTACACTTAAAACTGTAAACTATACAATTATTCTTTTGCAGTATCCCTTTTACTATTCAACGACTGTGTGAATTGCTAACAGATCCAAGAAGAAATTATACAGGAACAGACAAATTTCTCAGAGGAGTAGAAAAGGTATGTATGTTTTCTGTCACAAGAATTAAAGTGAAACCTAATAGGTCCCAAAAAAGGTAATGGCAAGAGTTGTTTCATAGCTATTTACTGAATTATTTTATTTTCTAAATTGCATTCCATGTTTCAGAGAAATTTATAGCAAAGGGAGAAAAAAGGCCCACGAGGTCCCAGGCAGCCATTATTCTGAGGAAAGCTGCTTGTTCAATTTAATTTTTCTTTTAAATGTTATTTGTTTTTGGTTTTCTTTGTGAGACAGGGTTTCTCTGTGTAACCCTGGCTGGCCTGGAACTTACTCTGTAGACCAGACTGGCCTCAAACCTAGAGTTCTGCCTCTCGAGCGCTGGGATTAAAGGCCTCGCCACCAACTCCTGGCTCTATAAGGGAAACTTAAAAGTGCTCTTCTAACTATTCCAAAGGAGGGGCCTTTGTCTCCTTGGGTTGAATATTGCTTTATAGATAAGGAAGTTCATCACACTTGGATTAAATATCTGAATTAAATAGTTTTAGAAGAGAAACTGGGGATTTGGCTCACACAGGCCATCACAGTTTTTGGGGGGTTGCCACACCAGTGTGAGGACTAGAGTTGGGATCCAGTGTAAGTGCCGATGGATGTGCTGGCCTGCTTGTAATGAATTCCAGCTTTAAAAGGTAGTGACAGAGTCCATAGAGCCTGGCTATCGAGCTGTTGGTTTAATTGAGAGGTCTTGTCTTGTTGAATGAGGTGGAAGAATGTCCAGGTCCTTCATGTGTAAGTGCACATGCATAGGAAAATGGAAAATAAATTGGACTCTAGTTCTGTATACATTACACATTGTCTTGAGGTTTTTTTTTTTAAAGCACTGGTAAGAAGAAACTAAAAAATGAACCAATATTCTCACCTACATTATAGCTTAGTGAGTTTCCAGGAATCATAATGCTATTTATCTGTTTTTAAATTATTGGAATTGTTCTTTCTGTGAGAAATGAAAATATTTCAATCACCTGTGGTAGTGTACAAACCTTTAATCCCAGTATCTGGAAGCCAGAGGCAAGTCCATTTCTTGAATTCTTGGCCAGTGTGGTCTGCGCAGTGAATTCCAGGCCAACCAGGGGAGTGGGGGTGGGTAGTAGGGATCATACCCTATGAGATGACTCAGCACATCATAGTACCTATTACCCAGGCCAATCCTGATAACCTGTGTGATGGAGAGTATCCAATATAAATAGTAAAGCAAGCCATATTTTTTTTGGGGGGGGGTGTTGTTTTGTTTTTGACCAGTTGCTTTCAGTTGTAATAGAAGGAGGCTTATCTCAAAGGAGTTGTTAAAACATTTGTGTTACTGTGCTTTTCTTTCACTCATTGAATCACTATTTTTTGCTATTTCAGAATGTGATGGTTGTTAGCTGTGTTTGTCCTTCTTCAGAGTAAGTATATTTTTCCTGCTTTTTGATATTAATTGCTATATTCTAATTGTTTTAATACATTGCTATAGTATTATACATTTTTTTATGTAAATACGTCTATACATGTGAAATCTACCACCTGGTCCTTGAGGTGTGGAATGTTGCCAAAATACTGCTCAAGTATTCCCAGTAGAGACATTTGTACTAAAGACACGGAGACTGGTTAATTACTATACTTCTGGCCACCTAGATGTTTTTTCTAGGGGTGGCACGTAGGTTTGGAATAAGATATTTCATGGTATTCTTCATGATGGACAAGTATTATACTAGTCAGGATTACTATACCAAATTAAGGACTTGGATCCAGACATCTGTTCAGCCGTGGCACCATTAGTATTTAGGTCACATGTATAATTCATTGTCGGTGGATGTCCTGGAGCTGGCAAATGGACACACATATAGAGAGGAGAGGAGAGGAGACTGAGTACCCTGGGACGTGTGAAGATGGGGAAAGAGATCTATTGGCTTACTCTTCAGTGTCACTGATTTCCGTTTGTTTTGCTTTTTTTGGTGAATATGAAGTCATCTGAAGAACATTCCAAGATGTTCGAAAGCAAGTGTCATTGACTAATAGTTTTTTTTTTAACATACGTGTGTGTCTGTTTGCCTGTCTGTCTGTCTGATTTTGACAATCCTGTTACAAAATGGTTTTTAAGACCCACATTTTCCCTATTTTTTTTTTTTTTTTTGAGACAGGGTTTCTCTGTGGCTTTGGAGGCTGTCTTGGAACTCGCTTGGTAGTCCAGGCTGGTCTCGAACTCACAGAGATCCGCCTGCCTCTGCCTCCCGAGTGCTGGGATTAAAGGCGTGCGCCACCACCGCCCGGCTCATTTTCCCTATTTTTAATGTGTTTATTTTGCTTCTTGTGTGTGTTTTGGCCTGCTTGTATATGTACCTTGTGCGTGCCATAGGGTTCAGAAGGGGCCATCAGCTCTTCTGAAATTGGAATTAAGGATGTTTGAGCCACTGTGTGGGTGCTGGGAACAGAACCCAGGTCCTCTGGAAGTGCAGCCTGTGCATTGAGCCATGTTTCCCATCCTACAACCAAATTATTTACCAAAATTAAAGAAGTGAGCCATTCATAACCCCTCCCTCTGCTTCTTCCTTTTTGCTCTATTTCTTTTGTTTTGGGACAGGATCTTACTCTGCCCTGGCTGGCCTTGAACTCACAGAGCTTTACTTGCCCCTGCCTCCCCAGTGTTGGAATTTAAAGTCATGTGCCATCATGCCCATCTGAAGTATTTTCTTTTATTACAGGAAGAGCAGTTCTAATAGTTTAAATCGAATGAATGGTGTTATGTTTCCTGGAAACTCAGCAAACTATACTGACAGGTAAGAATTTATTTTTTTTTAACTATCCAGAATGTCCAAGTTTTCTAGTAGTGTTTGAGTTAGCAGGTTCAGTATACTCCTTTTTATTGGACATTTTATAGGGAAGATACAAGATCTGCGTTGTAGGTTATACCAGGCTACATTTACTAATTATGGCATCTGAAAGTATTCTTTGGAATTTTTTCTAAAAGTGGAAAATAATGATCATTTATCTCATTATAGGTCTAATATAAATGGGCCTGGAACACCCAGGCCACTTAATCGACCAAAACTTTCTTTGTCAGCCCCCTTGACAACAAATGGTTTGCCTGAGAGCACAGATAACAAAGAGTCAGAACTGCAGCCAAGTCAAGAGAAGGCCCACAGGTGTGTGTGTTTTCTATTTACAGAGAGACGTGCATAGAGATTTAATGTCTGTTAATATCTATTCATAAGTACATGGACTGTCTGTATTTGTGAACCGTCTCTGGGTTTGGTAGATTCAACTGGTAAAGAATCAAAATCAAAAGTAATTAGGAAAAAAATTGCTTCTGTATTGGCTAGGTATAGACTTTGTCCCCTGTGCCAATAGTGTTTACTTGGATTAGGTATTCTGTCACCTAGCAGTGATTTAAACTATAAGGGAGGCTCTGTGAAAATACCGTGCCTTTTATGTATGGACTTTGAGGTCTTCAGAGTTTGATCCTGGAACTTCCATGGGTTCTGTTGGGTGACCAGTTTACTGTTTGTTCTGAGGGATAGAATAGGCCTTAATGTGGCTGCCTGAGCTATGAATTCAGTGTCAGTGCAGCTGGAGGTGAATGTAGACAAGATTTCTAGAATTTCCCAGAAAGGTAGAACTAGCAAGTCAGTTTCAACGGAACATCCATGAGATGTTTCAGACTGCTTTGTGATTGTTCTCCTGTGTTTTTCTCAGCACCAATAGTTGTATTTAATTGGACAGTGCAGTTTGTTGAGTATTTCATCTTACAGATGAGCATGTAGAGTATGAGGAAAATAATCTTATTAGTAACACTTTAAAAACCGTTGGCAGTGACTCTCCAGCATCTGAACCAGAAGTTTCCTCACTGAGCCCTGTTAAAAATAAACATCCAGATGAAGATACTGTGGAGGCTGAGGAGCATGAGGTGAAAAGACTGCGCTTTGATAAAGAAGACGAAGTCCGAGAGACAGCTAGCCAAACGGTGTCCAGTGAAGGTTCAGTTAGAGCAGAGGAAGCTGAAGCAGCACCTTCCCCTCCAGAGAAGGACAGAGACAGTCGCAACAGGCAGCACTGTACAGAAGAGGAGGAGGAGGAGGAGGAGGAGGAAGAGGAAGAGGAGGAAGAAGGTGAGAGGAGGTCCCCGTGGTGTGTGTACATGCAGCCATGCTCCTCACCGTGCTGGTATTGGGCTTTTGTCCTACCTGAGTGTGGCTGCTGAGTTTGAGTGGATACGAACTGTAGATAACAGTGCATGAAACTTAATTGGATATATTTGAAAAATAAAATTTAATTACAACATTTGCTTATTTCTAGAATCTTTTATGACTCCTAGAGAAATGGTTCCAGAGAGGAAAAATCAAGAAAAAGAATCTGATGACGCCTTAGCTGTGAATGAGGAATCTTCAGAGGAGGGTACTCACGTGGAGGACTCTGGTGGGTCTCCAGCTCAGAGAGACCCTCACTCGGAACTGAGTGACATTGCAGGGGCTGTGAGTAGTGGTTCTGAGTGCCCTGAGACAGAAGAGCCAGGAGGGACCACTTCCAGGAAAACGGGAGAAAGTGTCTCCGTGTCATCCATGGAAAATGATGAAACCACAGACGTGACAGATGAACCAATGGAACAAGACTTAACTACTTAGAAACATTTAGAGGCAGTATTTTACATACAGTTCTGGTTTTACACTGCATAAAACTTTCAAGTAATAAAGCGGACCTTTAGTTTTACAAGAGAAACAGGCTGCAAAATAAAGAAACTTAAGAATAAACCCTGAAAGAGTTTTGCATCAGAGAGCTGTGAATACTGGCTCCTCTGGGTCCTGCTTATTGCTGATTTTTTTGTTTTGTTTGGGTTTTTGTTTATTTTTTTCCTGGTGTACTCAAATCAGTGGTTTGTGTATAGATTTTTTTTTTAAATTTTAGAATTAAAGTTTTTAAACTGGAAGAGAATTATAATTTTGAAAACTTTTTAAAGATGATCACATTTGGTTTATACATACACAAGGAAGATTTTTGTCTTGTCTCTAGCGGTTTCCATATTTCAGTCATAGTTTGAACATGTTAACATGTGAACTAAATAGGGTTTCATGTGGTTTCAGATTTTATTGTTCAACTGTACAATGGAACTTTAAGTCATATATACATATATAGATTATTCTAAGGGGGATGTTATATTTTTCTGTTTCTATAAGAGATGACTACAATGGATACTTTTTTATTGGGAATGACTGAGTTCACTTCCTTCAGAAGACACTTTGTTTCTCTTCTGAGTAATTGAGATAAAATCTGGCCCTGGAAAACCCTGGGAATCCTTAAGTCTGTTCAAATACCAGGTTAAACACATTCCAAGAGATATGTGCAAACTAAAATTCTTTTGTATACTTCTAAGGTGCCTGAGGGGAAAAAAAGACTTCATTATTTATGAGAAAATGTGCTTTATCTTGGGAGTTGCGCAGGAGCATTAACTCACTGTTTGGTAGAGTGAAGTGCTTAGGAGGCTGACAGGAAACCATCTCAGAAGAGCCCGCAGGTTCCCTGACGTTTCACTTGCTTTTCTGAACATTGTCAGCATCGTACCTTTCTTTCTGAATGAATCACCCTGTATGCACATGGCGGCACTGTGTGAAACAGCGTTGTACTGGAAGGATTAGTAGGTTGCTTCAGTAATGTACCTGAGCTAAAACCACTCAAGCTTTAGGGGTACACAGACCACCATGATTTGTACATTTTGAAGTGAATTAATATTTTTGAACATGCTTCTTAGACAGCCAGTGTTAACATTTTTCAGATCAACACAAAGCACAATGGTTATTACTCTAAATATTTTCAGATTCACATATTTAAAGTCATGCAAGCTGCAACTTCCCTGTTAAAATTACTGGCTGCCAAATTTATACCTGTTTCTTCGCTGTACCTTTTGATATTTAGAATTTTTAAATTTCTGTAAAGTAGATTTTGTAGACTGTAATGTGTTCACTGCCTTTGTGAAGCGGTATAATTGTATAATTTCGTGTGTAAACTGAATGCTTGGGCTTTCAATACAGTATTCATATAAAGCAATAAATATTAATGTTATGAAATATTCGAGTACATTTTTATCAAAATACAAAAGAATCCCCTTTTTAGTTTCAGACCCCTGAGGTACGCAGATGGACTTATAGTAGGTGATACAGACAGCATCTCACTGTATCATAAGCTTTGGGGGATTTGGAGGAAACTACTTAATTACTATGACTAAAAATACAATATTTGGCTCCGTTTGTTCATAGAGTAATGTACTACTGACTGACGACCTTCAGGTTCACAGCAGCTAGACAATATATTTATGGGTCTTTCGAATAAAATTGAATTTTGATTTACTGCACTCAAGACGGGTGAAAAATCAGATGTAATTTTTTTAAAAATTGGCAAAATGTTAAAACGAAGCAAAATTTGGATGTGAAATTCATATGTAGTGACCTGTTACTCTATTTTGTTGAGGGATTGATAGTGAGAGCAGGTTTTAAACATTGTAGGTTTAGAAACAGATCCTTAGGGTATTTATGAGATTGTTTTCAACAAGCCTGTTCCTTAAGCTCCTGTGACCTTTGATAGTCTTTATTTGTGGTGCCATGGACCATTTGTAAACAAATCAGTTTGCTGCTGGTTAAAAGTTGAAGATTTAGCATCATGAATGGTGGTCTGTGGTTTCATTTGTGAACTTGCAATTGCTATCTTTGCAAGGAGAAATGTATTTCTTTATTAAATAAAGTACAATAATGGTGAATGTACCAAAATGACATCACTCAATTCTATGAGAGGTCTGCATTTTAATCTGTAGTTTAATAGTTTTAATATTTATTAGCTATTCCTATGTTGATCATAGATGAAAGTTTGTGCTGTTTATACAGATACATGTAGGATACTGGTGGAAGGTTTCTAGGGCAGCTACAATACTCATTGCATTGTTAAACCGTGTTCAACAGGCTGTAGATGCATTGTCCCCTTGGAAGCTCATTTCCACAATATTGTTAGATGCACTTACCCACAGACATTGTGCAAAGAAAGCATTTCTAACATGAATGGAGTAATTTATAAGGTTTAAAAGGCAAGTTTTAGGCACATTTCCTTAATGTACCCAGCAGAGTTCTATGAGAAGATCGAGGAGAATCAAGACTTTGATGACTGAAGTAGCTGGCCCTCTGATTCTTACCGGTTTGTCCATTCCCAGCCCTGACATGTAATAGGGTGGTGCCGATGAGAAAACAGTATACTTGGGATTTGTTTTTGCCATTTCCCCCTTTTAAAACGGGAATGTGGCAGATCAGAAACGAATAGTGAAAATATGTTTTGAGTGTTTATTAAATTTAATTCACTTACTGTTTGTCACAACTCCAGCCTTTCCCATGCGTTGTCAGAGCATTTGGAGTTAGTCAGGGAGCTGTAACTTTTGGCTTTGGAAAGCCATCCCAGAAGTCTTAGGTTGGAAAGTCTGGCCGGTCTGTTAGAGCATTGAGGTCACAGTGTTTTATTTTGGCAGTGTAGATAGGCATGTATTTATGCATTTGTAAAATCAATTTTTCAAATAATGTATGTAATGTACTAGTTTACTTAACGGTACTTGGGCAGAGCCTAAAGCTGCTGCAATGTTTGAATGTGAACTGCAATGAGAGGACGGGAAATGTACTGCAGAGCCAAAGCAAATTATTTTGAGTAGTGTTTCAAATTATCTTCCGAGCAGGAGTTTCTTACAAAATGAAGGACAGTTCTTGAGTTTTGTGCTAATCATAAGATGAATGGATGCAAAAAAAAAAACCACCTTGTAATTTCATATGGAATTATGAAAATTAGCTTGACTGGGTTGTTGGCCTAACAAGGATGCTAGTATGTATTGGCTAGAATACATATATTCACATTTAAAAAATAATCCGGACACCAGAATTCTCCTTTATTTCAACCTGGAGCCTAGATCATTTTGCCAAATAAATGTATTTTCATAATGCAATAAAATGTAAAATAGAAGAATGTCTTCATGTGTGGAATTACTTTATTTGCTATTTTAGCACACCTGCCTCTCCCCATTTTCCCTCAGTTGAGGGTCAGCAGGGAGGAAAGTTAATGCTTGACTTGAGTGAGGGTGCCAACAGGGAGAATGCAGAGTTGGGGATCTTGCTAGGTGTGTATAGATTCTGTTGGCATGACTTGGTGTTAGTTTACATGCCTTGATACATGTGTTGGTAATCATTTGAGAAACCCCACCTTGAGGCACCTGCGTGGTAAGTGTCTGGATAGGGGTGTACAGTTCTTTGTGGCTTTACATAAGTGCTACAGGTAAGATGCGTGATACTAAAGGCTTAGCTGCTAAGTGATGCAGCCAGTACAGAATCGAGGGCTAATAGCTGAAGTGGAGTAGAGTGTACTAGCAGGAACCGGATGTCTCTGGCTCCTTTCCTGTGTAAGGTGAAGATAGTGAAACAGGCCTTAGCTTTAGAGTTTATGGTCTTTGGGTTCACTTCTGAGTAGTGAGGTCTAAATATTTTATGAGTGTTTTATTTTTAAATTTAACCCTGGGTTTGAGTTTCAGCACCCACCTGGTGGTTGTAACTGCATTCCCAGGGGCACTGATTTCTTCTTCTGGCCTTGGGTTTTGCAAACATGCGGTAGACAAACATGCATGAACGCAAAACATCTATACACACAAAAATGCAATTAGAAATGAGATATTCCAACCTTTGGCGACGAGGTCTGGAAAGCCTGCCCTGCCAAGCCTGTCGTGTGTGCTGTGGTCCCCCTCATCCTCCAGTTTCTGAGTAGTATACATCCCCAAGTGGGGAAAGATCATTTACACCAAGTAGTAGCACAGATAAATGAGGTTGCTGTCTCTGTCTCCCTGTTCTTGTTTTCCATATCCCTCAGTGTCACCCCTCCCCTCCAGCCAGTGGAGCCCAGCACAAGTTTTGATCCCTTGGGTTTGACTCCTGCCACTTGTTGCCATGGTAATCCCCAAACCAGAGGGCAACCTGCTAGGGAGCACAGCAGGCTCCGGCAGGTGTCAGTTGCTCATGAGGTCAGGCCCCAGTACTGTCCTGTGTCCTCAGAGTTGTACCTTTGCAAACACAAGGTACTCACATAGTGAATGACTCACATAGTGAGATCCCCCCCCCCATTTACCGAGCAGATCTTTGTGAAACTTCTGAATTGGTACCCCAAATACTGCCTCCCCCATCATTTCAAGCTGCCATTTAGCTTCTTCATATACACATGAACCATGACTTAGTGTCCTGTAAGTGGCTTTGTGGGTTTCAGCTTGCCAGTCCCCTCCCTCATTGCCTGGAAAACTGAACAAGTCATTCAACTTTATTACTTAAATAATGGTTAGAGGAGGCGTGATACTTGTCCCGGGGGTCTGTGGTGGAGGGAGCGAGGGAAGGACTGAATGGTAAACCCATGGTATATTTCAAATCATCAATATTTGAGAGTAAAGTATATGTCTTAGTTTACTTCTCTACACCTGTCAAAAGTAGCTTGTGGGGCCGGGCGTTGGTGGCGCACACCTTTAATCCCAGCACTCGAGAGGCAGAGGCAGGCGGCGGATCTCTGTGAGTTCCAATCAGCCTGGTCTACAGAGTGAGTTCCAGGACAGCCTCCAAAACAATACAGAGAAACCCTGTCTCGGAAACAAAAAACAGAAACAAGAAAAGCAGCTTGTGGGAGGGGAGGGTTTCCTGTTTGCAGGTTACAGCCCACCATCGAGGGAAGCCAAGTCAGGAACTGAAGCAGAGACCAGGAAGGGGCACTGCCCACTGGCTCCCCCAGCCCCAGCCTGTTCAGCTAACTTTCTTACACAGCTTGGGCCCAACTGCCTAGGGTTGACACTGCCCACAGCCGACTGGGCCTCCTACAGCAATTAGCAATTGTTAGAAATGCTCCACAGATCTGTTCACAGGCCAGCAGTGGAGGTAGTCCTTGAGTTATGGGTTCTTCTCAGGTATGCCAAGTTGGGAAGACTAGCCATCACAGAAAGAGGAGAAGCTGTCTGCCGAAGATGGTCACTTACCTTCATGATACTCTTTCCAACACCTCCTGCTCATCTGGGAGAACCAGCAAGTGTGAGACACACTCATTTGTTCATAACTACACATTGAGGGGCTTATGATATGGCCGCCCCCCTCCGGGATGCTGCGGTTCCTGGAAGCTGGAGGAGATCAAATACATGTGAAATGGCTGAAAGTGCTCGAACCTCATTGGCAGGGCAGCGCAGATAGGGAGGGTGTCCTTCCGCAAGATGCTTCTGTATTGCTATACAAGCAGTGTGTGATCGTCCTCCACCGAGGGGCGTGGCTTCTAAGAAACAAAACAAAACAAAAGCCCAGAGAAACATAAGCTTATTTATAAATAACACCATGACATTCTGTTTGAGAGACAGCTGAACGAGAACCAGCTGCAAGGGGCCATGAGCTGAAGGGGGTGTGGGGCGGGCAGGTCCAGGGCTCCAGGCTCTAGTGCAATTGATGGAGTCTTGCTGGCTAAAGTGTGGCCGAAAACCACAGGGAACAAGAGAGTTTATTCTGGAGCCATTTCGAGTGGACCATGACCCTGTGAACACAGATTTTAGATTACCCCAAATTCCATGTCCCAACATGGAAGCAATCTCATGAGGTTTATAGTTGTATAGAAAGTCTTAAGGCAAGGCAAGTTTAACTACATTGGTGAGAACACGAGAGAGGTAGATACAGCACAATGAAGCATTAGTCTAATTAATCTTAATTTAAAAAGTCGGGAGTCAAATATTGGGGTAAGAATGTGAAGAGCCGAGAACCAGGAAAAATCATTTTCCTGCCAGTGTCCCAGACCAAGCTAGCGCATAGACGGAGTAGACGCACGGCCTCGTGGTGCCCCCTTGCGGTCATGAGCTTATCTGCAAGCGGGTGGTGGCGGTTTTTTCTGAAAGAAAAAAAAAGGAAGAGGGAGAGACAGAGAAGAAAAGGCACCACGTCCTGCATATGCTTTGAGTCAGCACGTTTTAAGATGTGGCAGTCCCATCAAAACAATAAATTCATCAAACTTTAAAGTAACCGCTGCGTAAAATGGGGACTCATTCTTCAGCGTTCTTCAGCTGCCTGACACTGAGAGCTGCCAAAACATTTTGAATGGCCACAAGGAGCCTGGGAAGGGAAGGGAAGCTGGGTGAGTCACGTGCACGTGTGTGAGAGCTACAGTCTGGACCCAGGAAGCCAGAGGAGAGGTGGAGACGCATGCGCACGGGGCCTGGCGTTGGAAGCTGAGCTCCCTGCAAGTTTTTTTTTTTTTTTTTTTTTTTTTTTTCGAGACAGGGTTTCTCTGTGGCTTTGGAGGCTGTCCTGGAACTCCCTTGGTAGTCCAGGTTGGTCTCGAACTCACAGAGATCCGCCTGCCTCTGCCTCCCGAGTGCTGGGATTAAAGGCGTGCGCCACCAACGCCCGGCTGTCCCTGCAAGTTTTACAAAACTCGGGTTCCTTCACTGGTTCATCTACGCACATGTGCACAAGGCATCAGTTGTCACAGGGACCGGGTTTCAAAGGTAGAGGGACACAAGTAGGCAAAACGCGCAGAATAATGACAGTTTCAGAAGGGAACGCGCTGAGGAGAGGATAGGGCACACTGAGGTGGGGATGATGGGTGGAGTTACTGATGGGTAGATTGGAGAGGTCTCCACCGCAGAGGTGGCTCCGTTCAAACCCCTGCAGATGGACCACGGGGGAAGAACGAATCAAGGTGACCCCATGTTTTTGCTGTTGCTTTGGGTCTCATGTAGCCCAGGATGACTTCGAACTGGCTATGTAGTCTAGGATGAATCCAAACTCCTTAATCTCTCTCTTTCCCAAGTGCTGAGGTTACAGGTATGTGGCAGCATGTCTGGTTTATCCAGAGCAGGAGAGTGGATTCAGGGCTCCCTGCGTGCTGGACAAGCTCTCAACCAGCCGTGACTGTAACTAAGACTTACATAAATTAAGAAAAAAATTATGCATACGAGTGTTTGCCTGCATTTACGTATATGTACTCTGTTCGTGTCTGGTTCCTGAGGAGGCCAGAAAAGGGTATTTTATCCCCTGGAACTGGAGTTATAAACAGTTGTAAGCAACCTTGTGGGAACCAAACCCAGCTCCTCTGCAAGAGTAGTAAGTGCTCCTAACCACTGAGCCATCTCTCCAGCCCTCACCCAAGGGTTTTGACTTGAACAACTGAACATCGGGATGCAAAGGACTTTAAGTGAGGCCGCCTTAAAAAAAAAAAAAAGGAAAGAAAACTAGACATTGAGTGTAGGGAGGTGAAGATAGAGTATGAATCTTGGAAAAGTTGGGGGAAGAGAGGTGAACTTGATCAAAATAACATAGGGGCTGGAGAGATGGCTCAGTGGTTTAAGAGAGAGGGAATCGGGTTCAGTTACCAGTACCCACAGGGTGGCTCACAATCACCTATAACTCTAGCTCCGAGGGATCTGACGCCCTCCTGTGGCCTCCCCTGGCACTGCCTGCATACGGTGCACAGGCATTAATGAAGACAAAACACCCATACATATAAATTAACAACAAACAAATCTTCAAAAACACACTGTATGCAATTCTCAAAGAATTAATTAAGATATTTAAAACTCCTTATCTAGATGGAATTTGAATTCCCCGCAGTGTTCAGGTGAGAGAACGTGAGGGTGTGTCAGTCAGGTCACCGTCGCTGTGCTGTGTGAGGGAAAAGCAGGCACGGATGAACCTGTGCCGTGGCTGCCTGGCGTTTCCTGAGGCTCTGGGGATGAGTTTTCCCTGCCAGCTGTGCCCGTCTGCCTCAGGATTTCTCACAGTCTCGGCACCTGCGCGCAGAGGCGGCTTCCCAGGAGTCCGAGCTGCAGACCATGGGGGAAACAGCTCCTGTCCAGGTTCCTTTGGCCATGGGTTCCACATAAATCTGCTCGTGACTGTCCCCACAGTGGCAGAGCAGGCTTTGCCAACGAAGTGGCACCTTCAGGGATTTCACTCTTGGCAGGTGGAGCAGGGTGACTCCAGATAGATGTGGACGAATCAGGAGTGAAATCCTAGCTTTTAGTCCAGAAGGTCGGGAGACCTCACCTGGAGGGAAGGCGTCTTCCCTCGGCATGGCCCAGGTAAGGCCGGTAGCTGCTGGATTGCTTGTACATTGTCCATGGGGGTGATGGTGTCCCTGGAGACTCATGTGCGCTTGAAGCTTGCTGGATGTGGGTCCATCAACAAGTGGCATTTGCGTTTGCTCTAGCAATGGCTGGACGTGGCAGAGGAGCCCCCGCTCTCAGGGAGGGGGGCTTAGGCTGGGGCTGAAGCCTTGCTCCCTTCCGTGCTGTTTCCCATACGGAGAACAAAGCGGTGTTCTTACACGGTGGCACCCGGGAGCAGGACGAGGAGAGTATGAGGCTAGTGTGGATTACAGCCGAATTCCAGGCCATCCTGGCCAGTGAGACCCAGTGTGGTTGGGCGGAGGAGCCTCACAGCCAGCGCTCCCCTGGGCTCAGCCCCTTGTTCCAGGCTTCGGTTTCCCCAGTGAAGAGCGCTTTCTCATGCTGGTGGATTGACACACCCCGTGGGTCGTTAGTATGGACTTGACTCAGCCCCGAAAGTACTCATGCCGCTGGCCAGGTGGTGGAGGGGAACCGTAGGGAGTGTGTGTGTGTGTGTGTGTGTGTGTGTGTGTGTGTGTGTGTGCGCACGCTGTGGGCACGAGGCACAAATCCAGAACCATGCAAGGGCTATGTGTGGGTGAGGGAGAGGCTCTCTAGGAGTTACTGGATTAGAACATTCCCCTGTGGGAGTCCCAGAGGCGCTCATGAGAAACCTGCAGTGGCCAGGATTGAGCAATTGTTTTATTTGGAAATCTTTTTCTATCTCACTCTGGGGGAAATCCTGGCTTTTTCTTAACATTTAAGCAGCTCTTTAAACATTTGTTTATTTATCTTTATGTGTAAGAGTATTGCCAGGTGGTGGTAGCCCACACTTTCAATCCCAGCACTCAGGAGGCAGATATCTGTGAGTTCAAGGCCAGCCTGGTCTGCAGAGTGAGTTCTAGGAAATCCAGGGCTACACAGAGAAACCCTTTTTTGGAAAACCAAAACCCCAAATCCACCACCATCACCACCAAAACCAGGTGTTTTGCCTACATGATTAATGTACACCACATGAATGCAATGCCTAAGGTCACCAGAAGAGGGTGGTGTATCCTCTATAAGTGAGCTATTAGACTGTTGTGAGCTAGCTGTTGTGTGGGTGCTGGGAACTGAAATCAGCTATCAGGAAGAGCAGTCAAAGAAGGGGACTCCAGGACGGCAGGGGCTCCCTTCCAGACCCTGCATTAGGCACAAACCACACCCAAGCATAGATTTTCACAGAGATCCTTTATTAATCGGGGAAGAAAAGTTATAGTGGCTGCTTTCTGACCCAGGCAGGAAAACAGCAGCAAATGACCTTGCAGTGTGATTTTTAAGTGGAGAAGAAGGGAAGGCCTGTGTTAGAATGGGCTAGGGTGTGGTGGCAAAGGGCATGGAGGAGAGAGAAGGGGGAGGGAACAAAGGAAAGGGGACGGGGGCAAGGACTGTCCCTAGGTAGAGAGAAGACAGGGCATGTGGGCAAATGGTGCTTTATAAAGGTAAAGAGGAAACCCGTGTTAGGATGAGGTGTTTAACTTTAATGGAGCATGTTAATTAGGTGAAGCAAAGGCGGCCTTCGATAGTTGGACTTTGGTGATCAGCCTCAGGAGGAAGTGACCAAATAAGGGAATGGACCTTGGCGGTTAGCTTTAGAAATGCAATTTAACGGCGGTTAGCCAGGCAGAGGGAATGGAGAAGGGCAAGGCCAGGCAGAGCCACATGCTGGAATGGACCAGTGCCCCTTCAGCCAGAGAATGCCCTTAACCTCCCAGCTGTCTCTCCAGCACCTTGAGCAGCTCTTTAAGCTGAGTGGCCACTCAGCCCAGGCTGGCCTTGAACTCACAGAGATCCACCTGCCTCTGCCTCCTGATTGCTGGGATTAAAGGAGTGAGCTACCACCACCCAACTGGGAACTTGCGTTCTAACAAGCCGGGTACATGATATTCCAAGGCTCAGCCAAGTCTGGGAACTCTTAGACCGATCTCTCTTCTGTTTGCAATTTCCTCCTTTGCTTAAAGAGGAACACACGTCAGGACCAGTGGTCCCCGGTCCAGTGTGTGGTTCCCAGAATGGGAACGGTATCTTCAGCTTCATGGAGCAGCCTACAGGAGGTGAGACCCCCGTCTCCTAGGTCCCAATGAAGACCCACCCAGTGAGCCATCCTGTGATGCCCTGCCCCCGGAGTAACAAGCCCTCCAGAGGCTTCTGTTGTTGGCCAAGGTGTCTGAAGCAACCTGTGCACTGCTGTTTTGACTCTATCCCTGGAGACCTTTTGTTCACCTACAGTTTGACTACAGTGGGCTTCTTTGCTTCCCGTTTTCCAGTTGTGAGGAATTTGTCCTTCCATCCTCGGGGAAGTGAATCTCCCCATTCCTGAGCTTTGAAGAGTCTAGCAACAAAAGGCATTTCTTTCCGTCCTAACGTGGGCTCAAAATCTAGGAGCCAATAAGAGCTGAGTCCCATCAACACTGATGACCAAGCCCTATGGGGGCTAAGCACAGGGGAGAGAGTGGCCTCCAGAAGGTACCCCACACAAGGACTGCCTCTTGTAGTTACTTAATTCATTCTGGTGGTTCTGGGAATCAAACCCAAGGCTTCAGGTATGCCCGGGCAAGTACTCCACCACTGAGCTGTATACTGAGCTTCTTAACCAGACTTACGATACAAGCGGGAGGGGAAAAAATTGCCAAGCTCCCCCACCAGCCTCTTAAGCAGCTCCTGCTAATTGTCCGAGGGAGCATTTCTGTTTGTATTTACATTACAAAGCAAATATCCACTTGTGGGGAGTGGCTTGGAAGAAGGCTTGGGCAGTCCTGCCCTCGGTTCCTCCCATGTTTCACTCAACCGTACCCATGGCCACCCCTCCAGGCCGTGGCTGACCTTACCCTCTTCTCTACCCCCGGGAGTTAAATCTTCGGATTGATGCTCTCACAAATGAATTTCTGCCCACCTCCTAGTTTTCGGCTACTTAAGGTCGGCAAGGTGTCCTTTGGACTCTAAGGGACGGCAGAGAGCAGAACCCGCGAACCCCGCTGCTGCTCCCAAAGGGAGCTGGGGAATATTCAGTCCTGAAAACATTAGTAAGACAGATGGGAGGGGCGATTGGAAACATCTTTATTTAAAAAGTTGTTGAGGGACTCAAACTTAGTGGGTCTCCCCAGGGAGCACCCTCCTTCCAAATGACCCCAGGCTCTAGCTGGCCGGCCCGCGCAGGCTTCGAACTGAGGCTGTCTCTCTTTGGCTTGGCAGCCTCTCTTTTCTGCCCCAAGCTCCAAGCTTCCTTGCATTCTCAGGCCTGGCGGATTTCTGGGGAAATCACCCCCGTGAGTTCCGTGAGTTTCCATTAATTGGCGGCAGCTTCATCAAAGGAGGTTGCTTAAGAAAATGTTGGCAGCCAGAGGAGCTCGAGCTTAGATCCGGTCTTCTTACAGCGGGAAACCCTTTCTTCCCCAGCCTAAACAAACCCCAATACTCCCCCACCTCCCCTTCCCCTGGAGGCACAAGTTGGCTTTGAAATCCAAGGGAAAGGGTTCAGGTGTAGCCTTATTTTGGCACAAGCCCTAATCCCTGTTATTTTAAGAGTTTATGCACATTGCCCCTCTTCCCACAAAGAACTTAATAAAAGTCATGTGTGTCCCCTCTTCGGGTTAAAGTTCATCTCCGAGGCCAGTTGCGGCAACCGGTTTCCTGGTGTTGCAGATCACATTATAGCCACGAGAGGGAGCACGATGCTTTGAAAACCGCCTGGATTTCCCTCAATTTCCTGGCAAAGGGAAACCTGGTTTTGTAACTCCCCCCACCCTCCATCCCTTGTAGGTTGTTGCTACATGTGGAGCCGCTAATGAGCGATGCAATCAGAGACTGTTGCAGGGATTTTGAGAATTCATGGAGAGACACGCCACTAGTGTTGTTCTGTAAATAATTAATACCACTGGTCAGCAGGTGGGTGTGGACCGTGCAGGCTGTAATCATTGGCATTTAAAGCTTTAAGTGGACAGTGGCTAGAGGCCGGTTTTCTACCTTAATGAGTAAGTCAGAATCTGCCCCCAGGCACCGTTAATTGTTAAGAGCTGACCTTTGAGCTGGGCTGTAAAGAAGTGCGGATTAATAACATTTTGGTCCCCAGAACTGGCGTGATAATTATCTTTAGCGGTCTGCAGCAGCAGTAAAGGGATTTCGGCCAAACCTTTCAGAGTAGAATTACGGGCTTGGAAATCCAGGGAAGGACCGAAGGGGGCAGTGGTGCCTCCCATAGTTGGGACTCTTTAGGATAGACTTCTGGGCCCCTGTATATTGCATAGTGTTCAAGGATGCTGCTAGGATATTCTAGCAAGGCAAGTGTTTTTTTTACCGTTCCCATTATTTACTTATTTTTAATTAAGACTTATATTTTATGTGTATGAGTTTTTTTTCTGCTTGTACGTAACTGGTCTACATGGGTGCAGTGAGTGCAGTACCCACTGGTGCCAGAAGAGGGCATCAGATCCTTTGGACCTGGTGTGGATGCCAAAAACTAATTGTCCTGCAGTTGCTGGGAACTGAACATGGCTGGGTCCTCCGCAAGAGCATCCAGTATCCTTAGCCATAGAGCTGTCTCTCTAATCCCCATTCTCATTTTTAGAGAAAGGAACAGGTGTAGAATAGCTGAATATTTATTTGCTCAGGTTTTTTTAGTGGCAGAACCCTCCCTAACTTGATCCCTGTGCTGTGTGGTACCGTCTCTGTCCTGAGCAAGGCAGCGTGCAAGGTGGGGGTGGGGCAAGGCAGGGACAAAGAAGAAAAAGGTCCCTGCCTGTTATCTATCTATCTATCTATCTATCTATCTATCTATCTATCTATCTATCTATCTATCTATCTATCCATCTACCCATCTGTCCGTCCGTCCATCCATCCATCTTTGTGGCCTTGCGCATGCTTGGTGTATTAGTTATTCTTCTGTTTGCGACAAAATACCTGATGACTTCTTTGGGGAGCGAGGCCTTGAGCATGAGTGACTCTCTTTGCGGCAAGACCCTGGAGATACTGGCCCACTTGGCAAAGTCCTCTGGACAGTTCGGTGATTTCTAGGCTTGACCCTGGGAGCGTGTATGCTACCTGCTCTCCTTGCTTTCTCTATGCTAGCTATACTGCTCACTGGAATGAGTCACAGTGGGTCATAAGGTTTAATATTAGATATTTGCATAACTTCTCTGGGTAGAATGATTTTAACCACAAGAGTCTGGGGGAAATGCTAATAAGTAGATGATATCGGGAGTTAAAGGGAATAGTCTAGAGACAGGGAATGAAGTAGAATCATGGAAACCCACATTTCTAATAACTGTGCCAACACCCTAAGAAGTTAAGGGAGATAATCATAAGAACAAGAGATAAACAGCACCAACTCTTAAGAATAAGTTTTCAGCCTGGTGGTGGTGGCACACACCTTTAATCCAGCACTTGAGAGGCAGAGGCAGGAGGGCCTCTGTGAGTTCAAGGCCAGCCTAGTTTATATACCGAGTTTCAGGACAGCTACAAAGTGAGACCCTGTCTCAGGAAGAAAGGAAGGAAGGAAGGAGCTTAAAGGGAAGAAGTGTTTTACTATTGAAGGGTGCAGTTCATCACGACTGGGAAGTCCCAGTAGCTGGCTCACATTGCATCCTCAGTCAGGATGCAGAGACCATCAGTGCTGGCACTGAGCTTATTTCCTGCCCACATTTACAGCGAATCTTCCCCTCTCAGTTAACCCAGGCTAGAGAATCCTTCAGGGCGCTCTTGGCCTAAGCGCTTCTAGATCCTGTCGAGGTGACAATATTAACTATCACATTGGGCAAGTGCCGGACTGCTGAGCCACACTCAGCCCCGGGATACTTTTGATGCTGTGTAAGAGAAGCAAGTGGGTGCTTCAATGTTCAGCATGGCGGGCTCAGGGAAGAAAGGCTGCCTTCCCGAGGGTGTCTAGGGCTGCATCGAGGGGAGGGGATGTCTAGGGAGATGGCTCCATCTGTGGGAGGACTTCCCAGAAACAGAGTCCAGTCTGTGCAAAGACCCTGAAATGGTCTGGACTGGGTGAGGTGGCTGAAAAACAAACAAACAATGAAGCAGGCACGGGAGACTGGGCTTTGTGGACCAGTGTCCCTCATGTCACACCATGGACTCCCCAAATTGCCTACCCATGAGTCTTTGCCAGGCATATGTGTTGCTGTCAGACATAAGACATAAGACAAGCCTATGGCTAGATTCCAGCTCATATCACCTTTTTTTTTTTTCTAAAAAAAAAAGGCATTTAATTTATCCTTGCTGGCCTCCCTGGTTCCCAAAGGAAGACCCAGCTGCCAGCTCCCTCTTTATTATAATCTCCCTCTGGCTTCCTCCATCTGCTTTGGACCCCGGTAGAAGCTGGCACCGTCAGCCCTGGCCCATCAAGTCCTACATCTTGTTTAACCTGCTGAGCTCTGACCAACCTCGGTTCAAGGGCAAGCCAGGCCTTTGGGATGTCACACCATAGAGGAAAAGAGAAATGGGCCAGTTGGAGGTGGAGCCTGCCGCTGGGCACGCCATGCACGTGGCCTGGCGTTGTGGTGATGTGCGGGATACAGCAGGGTGGGCCGCTCAGCTGTCCATCAACCGGAACTGGTCAGCTGAATTCTGATTTCTTAGTGTTGTGGAGTATCCAGCAGCCCTTAAAATAAGGATCTGATGCCATATTTGGCCTCAGGAATTAGCTTCAAAGTCTCCACTATAAATCGTTGGGGACCTTTTCTAAGGAAATCTATCTTCAGAGGGACCAGCTGGGAAGACAGGAGAATGGGTCTGTAGGTGAAGGGCTCCAGCAGAAGTTAGGGGTAGAGTCATACTGCTCCCTCTCCAGGTGGTCATTAAAGGGACATGTGGCTGTAATGTCTGTGTATGAAGAAAAGCCACCTTTCCTCTCTTAGCATTAAGACAAAGGGAGTGTGTGTTAGTTTCCCACTTTTCCCTCAGAGGTTGTGGACCTGACTCAGCCGGTAAACTGCCCTCTACAAGCATGAGGGTCTGAGTTCGATCCCCAGAGCCCACACAGAAGCCAGGCTTGGTGCTATGTGACTATAATACTAGTTCTGGGGAGGCAGAGTCAGAAGGACCCATGGGGGCTTGCTGGCCAGGCCGTCTAACTGAATTGGGAAGCTCCATGAGACCCAGGCTCAAAAAGTAAAGTGGGGAGAAATTGAGGAAGACGTCTGATCTTGACCTCTGGCCTCAACAGGCTCACAGATGTGTTCCTGCATATACACAGGAACACATACGTATGTTTTAAACACATAAAATTGTGATCAGAATTAAAGTTCTGTAATATGTTGCATTAAGCCAATGAATACCTTTATAAATTGCTACAAGCATCTAACACTTATTTGGTTATACATGTATCTGTATAATACACAATACATATACACATACACTATACACAGTATACTCTATGTGTACACAATATATTATATAGTGTGTTATATATATATATTTAGTTGACTCCTGTCACACTTCCATGAACCTGACCAGTTCTTACTTGAGTCTATCAGTAAACAAAAGAAGCCACCAGAGAGTGTGACCAAGTTTCCTGAGGTCACACAGCTTGTGCTGAGTCAGGATTTGAACACAGCTGCAGTGCCCTGATAGCCTTACACAGGCTTTGTGCTGTGGGACTTCTCACGGCCTCTGACGTGATATTATATGTGACTTTCTAAAGTGTTCAAAAGACCACAGCACCCTACTCCAGGAGCGACAGTCCCTGGAAATTTAGGGGGCCTCTAAGGAGCAAGGGTGTGGCTCATGGTGGAGCACTCTATAGCAGATGCAAGAGCCTGGGTTCAGTCCCCAATACCACATGTTTATATATGCATATGTGTGGCATAAGCTGTCCATTCCTTTGTTCATGTCTGACATTTTTCACCGCCCCCTCTCTTTCTGACATCATTCACTGTGTGTCCCTCAGCAAGTTTCCCAGGCTCCTTGAGCCTCAGTCTTTTCCGGAGTGAGATGGTGTGTTATCTGTCTGGAACCACTCCAGGTCCATATTGGAAATGTCACTGTCATCCACAAGTGTTATTGATGATATTTGCTCTTAATTTAGTGTTTCTCAGAAGTAGACCCTATGGGAAGGATTTGCCTCTGGGTAGTTTATTTGGGAAGCAATCTCAAAGAGTCATCTTGGGAGGTGAGATTCAGAAAGAGACAGAGCCCAACTGATCGGGCTATCAAGCCCCCACTCCTGGGGACCCACTCCAGGGGAATCGTCTCACTAGGGGAACAGGGGTTGAGCCTCTAGTCCCAAACTCCTGTTGTCATCCATGGAAGGCTTGTCTAGGGGAATGGGAGAGTCCGATGCTCCCACCAAAGGCCACAGAGAGCCCTCTGGCACAGCAGTCGTGGTTTGTGTGAAGCCTGAGGGCCGGGCAGTGGACAGCTCAGCAGATGTGGGTACCCAGGTTGTCCCATCTGCTGTGGGCATGAGTGCTCAGCATCTCCATCCCACTCCCCGCTCTCTACCTTCAAGAACCCTGCAGGACACCATCCCACATCCCCTTATCAGGAAAGCAGGCGGCACAGCAGGCTTGGCGTCTCAGTTTTGCTCTTACTGCTGACAGAGCCTAGTTATTGACAAATGCTCTCCTGGTTGACTCAGAGTGATGCCCAGGTTCTGTGTGGTATAATCCTCAGCAAAGTGCCGAACCCGGGACCTCAGAGACCCACCCAGCATGCACTGTGGCCCTTGCTCCCTGGCTGCTCGAGGGTTAGCGTAGAAGCTGCTGAGCGAATCCTGGCCTGTGCTCAAACCTACTCATGTCCGTTGAGATTCTTTCAAATAAAGTAAACTAAGCGGCTGAAAGAGTAAACTGAAGAGTGTCTAATTAGACACAAATACAATGGCAGTCACTTCTCAGACAATGAAGATGAGCACTTCAGGACACTTAGAGTTCTACACTCTCAGGCTCTGCCTCTGGTGGGTAGCCTTGTCTGGGTGTTTGGTCACCTGCCTCCACCCCCTTCCTCATCTGCCTTGCTCTGGGCTCTGGAAAGCAGCTGAGTTGCATTGCTGGCTGTCTTCAGAGGTGGTTGTACCTGTGATCCAGTTTTTGTGAAGGACAGGTCAAAGTCCTGCGGGCACCGGGAACAGTTATGAGAAAAGTTGCTTTGTGAGTAACAGACCTGCCACCTTCTGCCTGTCTGGAATGTAGATGTGGCAACTGGAGACCCATCCTTAAAGGTGCTGGACACCATCAACTGGGGGACCCATTCATCAAGGTGTTGGCACCTTTATATACTATAAGTGAAAATTCAAGGGTCTGTGTAACAAGAAAAATGTTTGTCAAACCTACTGTGTGGGAGAGTTTATAGGGTACCTGACTAGGACTTCTGAGTGTTATCAAGACCTTGAACAAGAGTATTGGGAGACACTGTCACAGAGCATAGGAGGCTCACAGAGGCAGACACGGAAGCTGAATGCACATGGTAGGAAGGACACATATACAAGGTGGACATTAATAAAAAAAATGGTGAAATTAGCCAGGCATGGTGGTGTATGCCTATAATCCCACTGGGAGGCAGAAGTAGGAACAACTTGAGTTCAGGGCTGGTCTGGGATACACAGAGAGACCCTGCCTCAAAAACCTAAAGGATCAGTCAGTAGTAGAGCACCTGCCTTCCCAATGCCACTAGGAGAAAAAGTACTAGGGAAATTCAAATGGAATGTGGAGTTTAGTGAATGAGACTCACCAATACCAGCTTGGCTTTGAGAAGCACATAATGATAATGTAAGACACTTACAGTATGGGGGGTGAGCAAGGCTCAGCTCTGTCCTGCTGTGGAATTGTCCTGTCAATCCTCAATCCTTTAAAAATAGTTAACCTAAAAATACTACGCATGAGTGGTTAATAAGACACTTATCTGGTCAAAGTGCAGAGAACTGGTTACCGCCGAGCATTCGGCTCTACACGTGACATCCGTACCACACCGTCCCTTCCCAAGGCTCAGGGAGCACGGGGGAAGAGGGGGTGGGCGGGGAAGAGAGGGTGGACAGACTTTGAGAGCTGGAGATCGGAAAGGACCGCTGTGACGCAGTGTCTTCTGAACACAATGGTCATGAACACAGCACCTGTGGCTGCTCGCACATGACCCGCACGAGATCAAGCAGCCACAATTCCAACGTGGATGGGGAGGGAGGGCCACAAAGATCTGGCCCTGACCGAGGAACTAGTGGCAGTTGATGGTTACTGGGTGAGGAAGAGTCAGCTTTCTACATGGGCGTGGCCCATGGGAGGTTGCCCATGCTCCAAACGATGGCTCCAAACCCATGTGCCTACAGGCAGCCCTAAATGAACTCACTGAGTTTTCTAAAAAACAAACCAAAGAGGGCAAGCGGTAGGGAGGGGCATCCAGTGGGGAGGGGGCCTGAGAGGAGTCTCAGGGGGGAACATAGTAAATATCATCAGAATATGTTGTATGAACTTATGAAATTCTCGAAGAATAAATAAAATATATATTAAAAGACTGTGCGTGCCACTGTTTGTTGTTTTAGGGTCTTGTTGGTGCAGGCGTGGGTTTAACTCGCCGACTAGCTGCTTGAGAAGATGTGGGGGCTTCCAGAGCACAGGCAGCATCCGCCCATGCTTCTCCCTTTGTTTTCTTGGACAAAGGAACATTTTTCCAGCAGCCTCCTCTCCTTCCCTTGTTCATCTCATTGCTACTCAACCCAAAAGATGGTCATGCCTTTTATTTATTTAGAATTTACATTTGTATAGTTTACTTATTTTAAATGGATGCAATTTAATTTTTACCATTTAATTTGTAATTTGATTACTTTTATTAATTGAAATCCATATTTGATTTTGTTTTTATGTTATTATTGTGCTGGGAGGGATGACGAGCAAAGATGACGGTTGGCACAGCCAGTGCTCTGAGGTCATGCCTGTCCCACTCTTGAAGCCAGTGTGGCTTCTCCACAACTCTGTCTCAGCAGCTGGGACAGGCACAGTAGACCGTCCAGGCACTCACACAGGGCTTGGCACAAGGGTGGGGGTGGGCTCAGGACTTGGCTGGAGTTCCTGGCTGTGATGCCCTGGGTTTTGGCAGGAGGTGCCAAGCTGTTCCGTGTGTTCCTGGAGCTGGGGACATCTGTGGCGTGGTCAGAGCACATGCCGACCTGGCAAGGCACCCGGAGGACAGCAGACCCAAGACTTGGGGGCCAGGCTTGCTGACACTGTGGGAGCAGCTGGGTCTAGCCACATTGCGTCCCGGGATTTCTCCCTGTGAGGGGGTCCTGGAGATCCTTTGTTTCCACAGCCACTTCGAGCTGGCTTTCTGTTTCTGTCACAGAGAACCACAAGACTTGTTGAACAGTTCCTGTGCCCGACTTTCACAATTTCAGCTTTGTCCCTGACCTTATCCTCGGCCCTTTCACAGTCCTTAGAATAAAACTGCAACTGCCTGGTCTTGCTCAAGATTCTGGGATCCCCCTGGCCAAACATTTTTGCTCCAGCCTTTTCCTGCTATGGCAAGGCAGAAGTTCCCCAATCCTGGGACTCCTCAGAGCCTCAGGTTCCCTGTTCGTACAATAGAAAAAAAAAACCCTAAAACCAAACAAAACAAAAAACCCCAACCTCAAAGGGCTGTTGCACTGGGCTGTGACTGAAGCTCAGCAGCAGAGTACCTCCCTGGCATACATGAGGACTCAGGTTCAATCCCCACTGCTGCCAAGAAGCTGCAGAGAGGATGAAAAGGCGGTGGGGGAATGGTCCACGTGAAACGTTTGAGTTGTGCTTATTTTTATCATTACTATTAATAAACGCAGGGGGATGGCAGGAAGTTAGCCGGCTTTCTTCTTTCCTTTGTGTATTTCATGTGCTTGCCATGCGGATGGAGTTAGGAAAAATTTAAAAGAAAGTATTAAGGGCTGCTCTTTGTTTCTAGGAATCAAAAGATGAATAAGATGTCACAACCCTGTGGTTCCTCGGGGTGAGTAGGAGCCATCAATGGCTTAAAGGGCCACCAAGAGCTAAGGGTGATTATATCCCAAATAACATGAGGTCAGGTCATTAACACAGGCCACGTTTCACATAGGGGGTGTTCTGGGAGAATGTTGGGAGGCTCTCAGGGACCAGAAACAGGGACACTTCTGTTTATTACCTCTTCTTGGGGAGATGTAAACAAATGTCCATCTACCCTAGCACCAATGACAGACCAAAGAAACCATTCCACCCAACTCTAGCCTGGGGAAGAGTTGAGTTTATTTTGGTAGCTTCCTGGAGAATAGGGGACTTGAAGGCAGCTACATTGCTGAAAATCCCTCCCTAACCTGAGTAACAACTCAGCTCAGATACTACCAAGCTCCCTGCCCCACTGCCGAGGAAGCGCAGGTGAGTGTGTGTGCGTGCATGCGTGCGTGCGTGTGTGTGCGTGCGTGCGTGTGTGTGTGTGTGTGTGTGTGTGTGTGTGTGTGTGTGTGTGTGTGTGTGTAAGGAAGCCAGAAGAGGGCGTCTGGATTCATAGGAGCTGGAGTTACAGGCTGTTGTGAGACCTCCTGCCAATCTTGGGCATTGAGACTCAAATTCAGGTCCTCTGCAGGAGTAAGCACACTTTCCCTTTACCGCTGGGCCGTCTCTCCAGCCCCCAAGACTTGCTTCTCTAAACCCAGTGCAGGGCCTTGCGAGTCTTGCAGCTTTCTGTACTTGTATGCTTCCTTCTCTTTCAGGGTCTTTCCTGCCTCTCTCTAGTAAGGGATGTCTCCATTCAGAAGAAAGACCCTCTCAACGTTGGTTCTCACGCAGGGTGAATGAGGGAGATGAAGAACGGGGAGCAGGCAGAGAGGCATCATGTCCACAGAGCTGACCCTGGGCCGGGGGACATACTTTAAAGAATAATCATCATTTGATTATTGGATGGCCTGTCTCAGAGAAAAGCCACTGAAGGAATGGTGTTGGTCACGTGTCCACTTGGGTATCTACTACTTTAAATTTAACCAAAGCCTGTAGCATCAGAATTGTCATTATTTACACGCTATATTATGACGCATGGTTTTATGAAAAAGACTTAAGTGCCAGGGAAAAAAGAAATGTCTCTCTTGCTACTTCTAGAACTTTCCTACAACAATGTAGATTTCCTCTTGCTTTTATTCTCTGTCAAACAAAATCACTTAGGAAGCCAAATTTAAGCCATTTCAGGATTGCAAATGTGCAAAATCTTTTATGAGGAACATTTGACCTGATTTGTTTTACTAATTAACAAATATCTCTCCCCTGGATGGGGTGTTTCACCCGACAGCACATTTTTAATCAAGGCGTAAATTGTAGCAAACCAAGGTTTCTAAGAAAACCATGAAATGCCACCTTCAACCGGAGGGATGCACATGTCATAGCAATAACACAGCAGGGACCTGGATGAGAGGAGCTGGGAGCTAATTTGCAGAGGCAAATGAAGGGTCCACACGAAATGAAAACTTCCTACCCCGTCAGAAAATGTGACAAAAAAATGGTCACAAGGAGATTGCAGCAACTCAAGGTGAAGCCCGACTGTCACTTGAGGATGGATGGGGTCCATCGGTGTGAGGAGTATTAAAGGAGAATTCATTTACAGCGGACCACCACCACCACGACCACCATTAAAACAAAACACAAAACAAAATGCCAAACCACCCCACCCCTCAAAAAACCAAAACAAATGAAAAAAGGAGGTGCCTTGATGCACATTTGAGTCGTAATGCTTGAGCCCAGTTGTGGCACTCATGTAGGAGCAGTGTCAGGGTGACAGGAACAAGAGAGTTCGCCGTCATTCCTGGGGATTGCAAGCCCTAAAGAGCTGAGCCGTGTTGAGCCATGGGTGATTCAGAGTAGTGGGCTGTGATATGCACGGGGATGCTCACGGCCTGTGCTGCAGGAAGGAGAGGCTGCACCGGGTGTGTGTGTGTGTGTGTGTGTGTGTGTGTGTGTGTGGCTCCCGTGGACCACAGGGAGGTCAATGCTGAGGCTGGAGTGAAGGCGGCCGACTTCAGGGCATTGATGTATTTAATTAAAAAAATACTTATCTTCATTAATTAATTTTCTTATACCACATGCCAGGCACGTGCTCTACCTCTGAGCCACACCCTTGTCCGATGCGGAAACCTAAGCACTTTGAACCCTAGAAGGACATGTTCAACTACCCACATAAACTGAAATTACTAGTCAAACACTTGGAGACTGAGATGAGAAGAGTGTGAGTTTGAGGCCAGCCAGAGAGAGACAGAGAGAGACAGAGAGACAGAGAGAGACAGAGACAGAGAGACAGAGAGAGAGACACAGAGACAGAGACACAGAGAGAGAGAGAGAGAGAGAGAGAGAGAGAGAGAGAGAGAGAGAGAGAGAGAGAGAGAGAGGTTAACTAAGTAGTTAAGCTGGAGCAACCAAAGACTCACTTTTTAAAGTTAAGAATGACATACCCATCATGGCTGGTGAGATGGCTAAGGGACCTGTGGCCCAAACCTGACAACCTGAGCTGGATCCCTAGTACCCAAATGCCATTAGTGTGTGTGTGTGTGTGTGTGTGCATGTGAGTGTGAATGTATATGTGTGACTGTGTGTATGTGTGTGAGTGTGTATGTGAGTGTGAATGTATATGTGTGAGTGTGTATGTGTGTGAGTGTGTGTGTGCATGTGAGTGTGTATGTGTGAGTGTATGTATGTGTGTGTGAGTGTGTGTGTGAGTCAGTCAGAGGACAACTTGTAGGAAGGCTTCTCTCCTTTCTCCACACAGACTCTAAGATCAAGCTGAGGTTGTCGGACATGGCAACAAGCGTCTGATCCACTGAGCCATCTCCCTTCCTTTTAATTTTATTTATATATTTAAAAGATTTCTTATATTTTTATTTGTGTGCATGTGTGTGTCTCTGTGTGTGAACAAGTGTGCATAGGTACCCAAAAGAGGGCTCTGGATCCTCTGGAGCTGGGGTTACAGGTAGTTGGAAGCTGCCTGGGGTGAGTGTTGGGAACCAACCTTGGATCCCCTGGAAGAGCAGCAACTGCAGTTAATCACCGAGTCCCCGAGGGCCTCTCTGTGTGCCCCTGGCTGTCCGGACTCACTGTAGACCAGGCTTGCCCTGAACTCATAGAGATCTCCCTACCTTTTCCTCCTGAGTGCTGGGATTAAAGGTGTGACATAATGCCTGATTCCACAATTATTAAGTGTGTGTGTGTGTGTGTGTGTGTGTGTATGTGTGTGTGTGAGTTTAGATAATGTGGATGTGACATGTGTGTGCGTATGGTGGTGTATGTACCACAGTGCAGGTCATAGGACAACTTGAGGAAGTCAGTTTTCTCCTCCTACTGTGGGCTCTGTCTGAGCGGGTGGTGCCCACTCCATCGTTGCTCTCCTCTCTCTCCCCTTCCCTTCCTTCCATCACTTCCCTCTCTCTGTGCCCTTCCTTCCTTTCTGATTGAGGCCTCAGTGGTGTCTTACATCTCAGTGGCATCTAAAGCTTGATGAAGTATATTAAAAAAACAGTATTCCTACTCAAATTTCAGTATTTTAAAATACAAAAACTCAAAAGTTAACTGTCCACCACCCCATTTCTCATGGGTAATGACCTCTTATAGTTTGCTGCTCATTTTGCTTTTAAGGCGCCATGACATCCTGCAGCATTGCCTTCATAGGAACAACTGTCCAGCACCTTCCTTTGCCCTCTGTCATGCGACCTTTCCTGGGGAGAGATGCACCGAGATCTATTCATCTCAGATGGCATACCTATGACAGAACAAAGACAAGATCCTACCTGAGTCTAGCTTGTAAACCAATGGGATTATTTGGTTTACTTACGAGAGGACCGACCGATGCCTCGAAGGAAGCTGTATCACTGAGAACCCCCTTCCACCCTTCTAGGCACGGGTGATGCTCACAGAAGCTGCAGATCTGGGCTGTCTGGGGCGGTTAGCCTGCAGGCAGCGCCACCAGAGAATCCCTCTCCCTCAGGGCCCTCCTTCGAAGGGAGGGGGCTGTGGCTTCCTCGGCTTGCTGGATTTTGTGAATTTCCTTAGATTTTGGAGTCTTAGGAGATCTGGCTTCCCTTCTGGAGGGAACACCTTTGTTCACAGGACAGAGGTGCACAGCACTTCCTGTCGGTGAATATTGTATCTCACTCACCACACTCTGCTTTGCTTGCTGAGATAACTTTTCTGGTCTGGAACCTGTAGGTCCCCTGTCACTCTGCTTAAAGACTGTGACTGATCAATGCACCCTATGTGGATGTAGCCCTGCCCTCCCCCTCACTGATGCAGGCACATCTAAAAGCTCCCCTTTCTCTGAATTCATGCTCACAAATATCCTTAAAAGGTTAAATCTAACAGCACTTTTCTGTATGGTTAAGGTGTGGTGGTGGTGGTGGTGTGTGTGTGTGTGTGTGTATGTGTGTGTGTTTATGTGTGTGTGTATGTGTGTATGTGTGTATCCCTGCACACACATGCCTACATGTAGAGTCTATATGGCTGTGTGCATATTCAGAGGCAACAGACTCTCTGTCTCTATGGATTACTCATGTATAGCTATGTATATTGCATGGGCTGTGAGAAGCGTGTGCCAGGGGAAAGGGCAAAGGCCTTGCTCCGTATGGAAAGCCGTGGTAAATAAGCGAGACTCTGGAGCCCTCACAGCCCCGCTTTTGGCTATGCTGGAACTCGGCACACAGAGAATCACAGAGGACTCCTGTGTGGATGCGAGGAGTCACAGTGCAACACAGCGGGGTAGGGAACGCGTCCTCAAACAAGGCAACGTCGCAGGAACACAAGGATGTGGGAAGAGGACTAGAAGAGAAAGCATCATTATTCCGGAATATACTATGAGGAAGCCTCACCATCGATAGAAAGTACAGAAAGGCCAAAGTCACAAGAGCAAGGGTTGGTTTTCTCTTGACCAGTGATTCTGGGAAATTAGTGAGTGCAGAATGCTGTGACCCTTGTCCTTTTCCGGTGACCGACACACTACTCATTGCACTCTTTTCTGCATGAGTGGGGAGAAAACTTCATAGTTTCCATTCTTTATCTTGTCAGAAATCACTGTAAATTAGAGCTGACTGGCAACAGGGGTTGGGTTTCCATCATAGCTGGTGAGAGCCCTGGTGTACGGGGAAGAGGGGCTCTGTGCGTGGGCATGCTGAGTGTAGGGGCGCTGTACGTGGAGGTGCTGTGGATCCTTCCACCCCTCACTCTCACACGTTAAATTTATTCCCAGCTTTGTGCTGCGGGGAGTGGTGGTGGTGCTGGTGGTGGTGCTGGTGCTGGTGCTGGGCCCTTTAAGAGGTGGAGCCTTCCCAGAGATCTTAGGTCATTTCGCTAGGTGATCATGGGATCACTACTCTACTCTTCCCTTTTACTTCCTGGCTGCTGTGAGGCGAGCAGCTTCCTCCACTGCAAACCCTTGCTATGATTCACTGCCATAGACTCATAGCAATGGGTCCAGTCAGCCATGGGCTGGAATAAATGTTCAGCCCATGTAAAATTTTCTTCATATTAATTAATTTTCTCCCTCAGGTATTTGCTACAGTAATGGAGAGCTAGGTGTCTGAGTGGTGGGGCTTAGAATTGTCTTGGTGGGTTCTCTTGCTGTGTGTGTGTGTCTGTGTGTGTGTGTATATATATATATGTGTGTGTGTACTTGTATATATATGTGTGTGCATGTATATATGTGTGTGTATGTGTGTATATATATGTGTGTGTACTTGTATGTATATGTGTGTGCATGTATATATATGTGCATGTGTGTATGTATGTATATATGTATGTGTGTATGTGTGTGTGTGTGTGTTTGTGTGTGTGTGTGTATGTGCGCTGCAGCATGTGTGAAGAAGTCAGAGGACAACTTGGTGGAGTCGGGTCTCTGCTACTATGTTGCTCCCTCAGACTGACCTCAAGCCCTCAGGTTTGGCAGTAAGCATTTTTTTACCTGCTGAACCTCCTGCTGGGTCAAACTGCCAGTCTTGATTCGGAATGTCCTGTCTTTGTTACTCAAGGCAAAACACAAGCGACATGAGAAGAAAAGTTAAAATTTGGGTTTCAAAGTGAAACCATGATTCACAGAACTGCAGAAGGTGTCTGAGGGAGAGCTAGTGTTCAGAGTGTGTAAAGAGATCTCTTAACAATAAAAAGTCAGATTACAGGGCTGGAGAGATGGCTTAGCAGTTAAGAGCTCCTTCTGCTCTTCCAGAGGACCCAAGTTCAGTTCCCAGAACCCACACCAGGTGGCTTAGCTCTAGGGAGCCCAGTGCCCTCTTCTGGCCTCCATGAGCATTTGCATACTTTTGCTGTTCACACATCCACATCCATGGAAAGAAAAGTACAGTAACATTTAAAAAATCAAATTACTAGACAGCTGGTAGAAGCAAGAGTGATCATGAATTCTAGGCTAGCCTGAGCGGTATAATAAGCTCCAGTCTAGACAGACAAGTTAACAAAAACCCTAATAACCCAAATTGGAAATACACAAAATATTTTAAAATGGTGAGTGAGATGGCTCAATGAGTAAATGTCTCTGCAGCTAAAACTGCGGGTCTGAGCTCGATCCCTGGGACCCACGTGGTGGCAGGAAGGATGGAGCTGGCTCTGAAGGGAATCCTCTGACCTCCGCATGAGAACCACGGCAGGAGTGGGCATGCAGTGCTTATGCATGTACAGTAAACAAAAAGGAAAAGTAGAAAAAAAATTTGAACAGATGTTTTCCCAAGTAAAATGCCCAATAAACACACAGAAAGATACTCTAAGTCAGGACAATTGATCACTTTATATCCCCCTGGATGCCAAAGACAATAATAGTATGTGACCATGGTAGGTAGGGAAGCTAGAACTTTCATGGAAATGGAAATTGGTGCAGCCACACTGGAAACTATCAGTTCTTCATGAAGCTAAACAGTAAATGACATACAATCCAGCTTTGTCACTCTTATCTACTTACAGTTAGGAACATATACACGAGTTTTCATAGCTGCATTGTTTATAAGCCCTAAAATGTGGAAACAACTTTCCAACAACAAACAAAGAAATGTGGTATGTCTACATTCTAGAATATTATTCAGCCACAAAGAGGAATACAGCACTAATTTATGCTACAGCAGGGATGTACCTAAACATTATGCAGAGTGGAAGAATCTCCATGGAAACCTTCCTACCCTGTGGACCACTAATAGACTTGCACCCACCTGAATGTGGGGTGTCACTAATAAGAGCACATGGGTGGCCTCTGTAGGACTCGTGAGTGACAGGCACAAAAGAAGACAGGTTTTTAAGGACCATCAATCGTGTGATTGCTTTTATGAGAAATGCCTAGAGCAGTCAGGTCCTGGGAGACAGAGCATCAATGTGTCTGGGTGGAGAGAGCAGGCGTGCAGAAGGCTGGTGTCAGTCCCTCACTTTGGCCCTCTCTGAGCCTGTGCCGGAGGAGGCCTTAAACCACGGCAACCATTTCTCACCCATCGACAGTTTCCACTGTAGCCTCCTGACTTCCCTGAGTTACACCCATGCCTGCATGACAGTCCCCTTCCTTTGATTAATGTTCTTTGAGGTAGATTTTGTTCCCATTGGGCCAATTGCGGGTTGGACTGAGACCACAGAAGACAACTCCCCATGTGGTTTTGTGGGGCTTGAATCTAGGTCTCCAGAGATGAAAAACTGCCTAATACATGGAGCCTTCTCTTTAATCTAATTCCTGTGTGGTTGGTGGGTGTGGCCACATGGCCATCACAGTTCACAATTAATCACACACTTGCAAATGGAGGGGACGCTGCTCCGAGCTGCTGCAAAGGCTTGCTTGGCTCAGCTGTGGCATGTCAATAAGCCCTGTGATCAATGAAGAGATGGCTGTAAAATGTCCTTTTGTAACCCTGAAAAGAATGGTACAGTCATGTTGGTGGAGCGGGATGTTGACTTTCAAAGGATCAGTCACCGTGGTCATGAACAGATCAAGATTTAGGGATTTGTGATGACTCTTTAGTTGCTTTTCCCAGCTCCTGAGGGATGAAGACATATGGCCTATCCTGTTGTTACAACACCCAGGTCAAATGTAAATTCTGTCTTCTTTCACTGGGGGGCAAGACAAAGCAAGTGGCCTTTTTATTCTAGGGAAGCAGTAAAGAGTTAAAGTAGTACTGAATGGCTGCCTGGGAGTCCTCAGGCATCGTTTGCAATGTTTCACACTGTCATTTCCCCATTTCCTGGAAGAGGACACTGAGACCCAAGAGGCCAAGTGGTTTTTCCCAAGTCACACAGGCAATGGATGGGAGAGCCAGGACCCAGACCAAACCTGTCTCGAACCACTGCTGTTTAATCTTCATTGATAAGCTGAACTCATTGCACATAGCACAGCTCTGTACTCAAGGACTTTATAGAGCTTTTAATGTGTTCTGATGTATCGCATATCTGGGGGCTGGAGAGATGGCTTAGTGGTTAAGAGCATTTCCTGCTCTTGCAAAGGATCTGGGTTTGGTTCGCATCACCCACATTGAGTGACTCACAATTGCCCATAACTCTAGTTCCAGGTCATTAGAACATGTGATACCCTCTTTTGGCCTCCACAGGCACAGTATAAACTTGGTGTACATATAGACAAGTACAAACACACACACACACACACACACACACACACACACACACACACACACGGGAGAGGGAAGTAGAGAGACCATTATTTGCCTAGGTTCTCTAAAGGAGGACAGATTATAAAACTATAGTGTGATATTACAACAAAGATACTGATATTGATAGAACTTAGGGATTGTTTTGGTTACTTTTGTGTTGCTGTGACAAAATACTTGGCAGAAACAACTTAAGGAAAGGTCTATCTTGACTCATGGTTTCAGAAGGTTGTGGTTCATCATATCAGGGAAATTAAGACCTGTCTCAATTTGGTCTTGTTTGACAGGAGCATGGTTCAGAGAGTGGTCCCATAGTGGTAGACCAGTAAGCTCAGAATCCAGCTAGCTATATCCTAGCTATAGGGACTAGCTATATCCTTCAAAAGTCTAACTGACTGACTTCTGCCAGTAAGGCCCAACTGTCTACATGACCCACAGCCTTCCAAAGCTGTCACCATCTGGGGAGCAAGTATTCCAGACATGAGTCTGTGGATGACTGTTCTAGTTTGCTTTCTATTGCTGTTATAAACAGCATGATCAAAAGCAACATGGGGAGGAAAAGGTTTATTTCACTTAGAGTTCATCTCTGTGGTGAAGAAGTGCTCTCCCTGGCTTTCTCAGCGTGCTTTCTTATACACCCCAGACCACCTGCGGGGGGGGGGCAGCATCCCCAGGAATCTGGGCCTGCCCACATCAATCATCAGCCAAGAAAATGTCCCGCAGACACCTCCAACCCAAAGGAGACAGTTCCTCAGTTCACGTTCCGTTTCCTGAGCTTGTGTCAAGTTCACCAGCCAGCACATGGACTTTTCAGAATTTAACTCTAACACTGGTCTAATTCAGATTGTTCCATTTGACGTGTATTCATGTGTTTACTCTATAGTTTTGTCATTCCAAGAATGTTACAAACATTGACTTGTACAACATGTTATCTTCTGGGATTGGCTGATTCCCTGGTTGTTCATCCAGATTGCAAATCTTGTCACTAGTTTTCCCCTTTTAATTGCTGAGTAGCACTCCTCAGTATGGCTTTTTACAGGTTGTTTAATATTCTTTGACTTAAGGGTTAAGCCGGGCGTTGGTGGTGCACGCCTTTAATCCCAGCACTCGGGAGGCAGAGGTAGGTGGATCTCTGTGAGTTCGAGACCAGCCTGGTCTACAGAGCAACTCCAAAACAATACAGAGAAACCCTGTCTCGAAAAACCAAAAAAAAAAAAAAAAGAATATATGGGTTATTTCCAGTTTGGCACTGTTACAAGTAGTAGCTGCTTTTTGCTACATACATGATTTTGTGTGACTATAAATGATCATTTTATTGGAATAAGTGCCCAAGAGCATGATGTTTGATGTTTGGTTGTATGGATACTGCTTGTGTTCCTATTTGCAATGGATAAATCGTCTCATTTTAATCTTGCCAGTGTTTAGTTGTCACTATGTTTTATTTTCACAGTTTTCAGTTGTCTGGATGACTAATGACATTTAGATGTTCTTTTTCATGATATTTTTTTTGCAGTGCTGGGGTTCAAATCCAGAGCTTAGAATACCTTACACAAGCGCTTGTTCACTGAGCTATATGCTAAGTCTGTGCCCATTTTTCTTTTTGAGAAAGGTCTCACTATATAGCTCTGTCTGTACTGGAAGTCTCTTTGTAGACCAGGTTGGTCTTGAACTCACAGTGCTCCACATGCCTCTGCCTCCTGAGCACTGGGATTAAAGGCATGCACCCAGCGCATGCTCATTTTAAAATCAAACATTTGCTCTTAGTCTTCTGGCTGAAGAGATAGTTATATAGTCTATGTATCTTTTGGATTTATATTGTCTCCTAAATTGTGGCTTATCTTTCTGTCCCCTTATTTGGGCAACAACATGTTTTCCAATTTGTCCTCCCCCCCCAATACATTTTAAAATTTAAATTAGAAACATGCTTGTTTCACATGTCAATCCCAGCTCCCTCTCCCACCCCTCCCCCCCTTGTCCCTCCATCAGCCGCTCCAGCCCCCAACCCAAACCCCACACCATTCTCCAGGGAGAGTGAAACCCTCCATGGGGGATCTCCAGAGTCTGTCATTTCATACAGGGCAGGACCTAGGTTCTTCCCCATGTTTCCAGACTGAGAGAGCATCCCTCCATGTGGAATGGGCTCCCGAAGTTCATTTGTATGCCATAGTAAACACTAATCTACTACCCAAGTCCCCAGAGATTGCTGAGCCCTCCTCACGGACACTACATTCATGGAGTCTGGACCAGTCCCCTGCTGGCCTCTTAGTCACCAGTCTGGGGTCCAAGAGCTTCCCCTTGTCCAGTCAGCTGTCTTTGTGGGTTTCACCAGCATGGTCCTGACCCCTTTGCTCATCACTCCTCCATCTCTGTTACTGGGTTCCAGGAGTTCGGTTCAGTGTTTAGCTGTGGGTATCTACCTCTGCTTCGATCAGTCACTGGATGAAGGTTCTAGGACAGCATATAAGGTAGTCCTCAATCTCATTATCAGGGAGGGGCTATTAAGATAGTCTCTCCACTATTGCTTAGTTTGCCAGTTGGTGTTATCCTTGTAGATCTCTGGAAATCGCACTAGTGTCAGCTCTCTCCTCAAACCTGTAATGACTCCATCTGTTATGTTATCTCTCATCCTGCTCTCCTCTATTCTTACCCCGACTCACCCTTCCTCTCTCCCATGTCTTCCTCTCCCTTCCTCTTCTCCTCACCCCCATGTTCCCAATCTGCTCAGGAGATCTTGCCTCATTCCACTTCTCTGGGGTATCATGCATATCTCTCTTGGGAATCTCCCTGTTTCCCAGACTCACTGGCAATGGGATTGTAGGATGACACTCCCCTGATCCATGTACCAGTTTGTCCTTCTATGGACCGTGGTTTTGGTGGCAAATCACAGCTCAAGGCTAAGTCCTGAGTCTTGGAGCCATTCTTCTTTGTATCTTCTGAATATCCATGGATGTGCTTTCTACTCTCAGCCCATGGTCCATTTTGAGCTGACTTTTGAGTAATGTGTAGGAGTCATGTCTGTCTTTTTTTTCTGTGTGAACATCGTTTGCTCCAGTACCACTCACTGGAGAGGCCATCCATCCTTCCTCCATGAGTTGACTTTGAAGGTCTGTAGGAAATCAGTGTGTCATATTTTCACAGTTACTTCTGTACTATTTATTCAGTCATTATTTATTGATCTATGTGTCTCTCTGTTCATCAACACTGTATTATTTTGATGACTGTACATGTACTGTGCCTTAATGACAAGTAAGAGTAGGTCTTGCCACTTCATCCTTTTAAAAATGCCTTTGAGATTTATTTATTTTTCATGTATGGGTGTTTTATCTCTGTGTATGTCTGTACACCACATGTATATATTGCCCACAGAGGCCAGAAGAGGGTGTCAGATCCCTTGGGACTGAAGATACAGGTGGTTGATACAGATGTCACATGGGTGCTGAGAATTGAACCCAGACCTTTTAGTAGAGCAGTCAGTGCTCTTAACTGCTGAGCCATATCTCTAGCTCCCTCATCATCCCTTTTTAAAATTCGTAATTTCATTGTCTATTCTAGTTTGTTTTAATAACTTTATCTCAGTCTACCAAAAATTTCTTACTAGTGTTTTGTAGAAATGGAGTTATACCCAGAGAACTGTTTGTCTTTAATAGGCTTGTTGATCAATGAACATGGTATGTCTTTCCATATATGTAGTTCTTTTTAAAAGATTTACTTTATTTTTAATTATGCAAAGATGTGTATGTCTGTGTGTGTGTATGTCTGTGTGTGTGTGTGTGTGTGTGTATGTGCACATGAATATAGGTGTCTATGCGGGTCAGAAGAGGGTGTTGGATTGCTTAGAACTGGAGTTGTAGGCAGTTGTGAGCCACCAGACATGAGTGGGAACTGAACTTGTGTCTCCCTGAGGAGCAGAAAGCACCCTTAACCACTGAGCCATTTCTCCAGTCCCCATATTCAGTTCTTACTTACTTTCTGTTCTTTAATCAGAAATTTGTAATTTTCTGCAGATAGATGGTCTATGAATTCTGTTCCTCATACATTTGAGAATTTCATTTTCTTTGGTGTGATTATACATAGTATTATTTTCTTTTTTTGACATTTTTGGGGTATTTATTTTTGGAAGAAATATGGTATTGGATTGTTTTCAAACCTAATTGTCACACATTCATTTTTCACATTTATTTATTTTGTGTATCTATAATTTCTCTGTCTCTGTTTATCTGTCTCTCCTTCTCTGCCTCTGTCAGTGCTGGGGATTGAACCTATAGCCTCACAAATGCTTGGCAACTTTTCTACCGCTGACCCACACACTCAGTTTTCTTCCTGTCCCAACTCTACATTTATTATTTTTTTTGGAGGATGTGTACAAGTGGCTTTGCAGAAGTCAGGTCCACTATGACACAGCCGTTCGGTCCCTAGTGAGGTATGAAGAAGCCTTGACTTGTCAAAGTTCTACATGAGCTGTTGGAATCACAACACACCTCTTTACATGGCTCTAGGCACTGTACTGTTGCCTCTTTTCATGCCTGATATCAGTATTTGATGTCTCTCTCTTCTCTGTTTTTTTCTCAGACTTGCTAAAAGTATATCAATTTCCTTTTCTTTTCAGAAACACTTATTTTTATATTATGTGTATGGATATGTGTGATCCCAGAGATGTAATGCAGGGCTCGCATGTGATAGTCAAGTACTCCACTGCTGAGCTACACCCCCAGACCTCTTAGTTTTTATTTTGAGGTAGGGTCTCACTGAATTGCTCAGGCTGGTTTTGAACTCATTTTTACCTAGACAGGCCTTGAACTTGTTATTCTTTGTTTCACCTTCTCAAGTAGCTGGCATTGCAGGTGTGTACCACCAGTCCAGGCTTGGCTGATGTTTTTGGCCCTGGGGTCATATGCTGGTCCCAGTGTCAGAATGATGCCATCTCTAATGATTTTGCCAGAGAACAACTTCTGCTCTATCCGAGGTTTTCACTTCTTGCATCTGATCTCCGGTTCACAGTTGCCCATTGATTTCCTCTGGGTGTGTGGCTTTTACCTTATCTCGTTCCCTGGAAGTCACTGTCAGCCACCTGTCCTGTCAATCAAATCTGCCCCCAGTCCTACTGGGGAAGTCGACAGGACCATGGAGCAACCACCCTGTCACTGCTGGGAAATTAATTGGGACTCAAATATTTGCCTATTTCAGAGTGATTTATCACAATTAAAAGGAGTCACTATTTGCCCTTTGGGTCAAGTCAGAGATTTCGATGGGTTGACTGCTGGAACGTGTTAATAAATGAAGCTGGGGAGGTGCCTTTGTGCCAGGAAGAGCCTGTCCCTAGGGACATGCACAGGAGCTAGTTTAAAGATGGTTAGAAGCATGTTGAGGACTCTTCCTCATCTGAGAGTCCTTCAGGAGGGTGCCATGCTTATAGGCCAAATTTCCACCACTTTCGGACTATAATGCATTGTTTATTCAGAGAGAACCAGATGTGGTTTACGATACAGTTTACAACACTGGGAACAGTTGAACTGTCTCCAGCTCGTGTTCACTTCAGGATGTGTCAAGGCTGAGGAGATGGCTCCCATGGATAAAGTACTTGCCACACAAACATGAGCCCCTGAGTTCAGATCCCTAGCCTGGTGTGAGAAATCTAGCATGACGTGGATACCTGTCATGCTAGACTAGGGAGAGGAGGTAGGAGTGTCCCAGGGCTGGCTGGCCAGCTGATCTAGACAATCAGTGAGCTACAGGTTCAGTGAGAGACCCTGTCTCAAAGGAGAGTGACAGAGGAAGACAGCAAATATTAATGTGTGATCTCTGCGCACACATGCATACATCACACACACTGCATTACACATGTGCATGCTTGCATGCATGCTCACACCCAAGAGAGAGGGTGGGGAAGGAGGCGATGTGTGCTGTGGTCATGTGCTTGTGGGGAAAAATCACTGGCCCTAGTGGAATGATTTCTCTGTCTCTGTCTGTCTGTGTCTCCTTCTCTGCCTCTGTCAGTGCTGGGGATTGAACCTATAGCCTTACAAATGCTAGGCAACTTTTCTATCGCTGACCCACACCCCCAGCTTCCTTCCTGTCCCCACTCTTTACATTTTTTTTGGAGGATGCATTTAAGTAACTTTGCAGAAGTCAGGTCCACTATGACACAGCTGTTCGTTCTGTAGTGAGGTGTGAAGAAGCCTCACTTGTCAAACTTTGGTGTTGCTTCTGTAAAACTCAGTTCCAGAAACTGTGTTGACAGCTGCAATTGATCAACCTTCACTCAGGATGCAAATCCAGCTAGGGTGGGAGTCCTCTGATTAGACTGAACCTAAAAGTTAAAGTGTGTGTGTGTGTGTGTGTGTGTGCGTGCATGCGTGTGTGCGTGCGTGTGTGGCTTGGGTATGCCACAACACACATGTGGAAGTCAGAGGACAGCTTCTGGGAAGTAGTTTTCTCCTTCCACCATGTGGCTTCTGGGTACCAATTCCTGTCATCAGCCTTGGCAGCAAGTGCCTTTACCTACTAAGCCTCGTTGCAGGAACATTAGTTTTTTTTTTTTTTTTTTTTTTTTTTTTGAGACAGGGTTTCTCTGCATTGCTTTGGAGCCTGTCCTGGAACCCGCTCTGTAGACTAGGCTAGCCTCAAACTCACAGAGATCCGAGGGACATTAGTTTTAAGAAAGTGAAGTTGTGCTGTGCCCAAGCTTTCTCAGCCTAAGGGGCATTTCTGATGCTTGCCCACGAGGCACAAAGGACCATGGTAGAAGCAAAGGTCAGGATGTGATCTGGTGTTTGGAAAGTGGGGAAAGTGTCTTCACTTCCAAAGTCACCTTCCACACAACCTTGTTGACCACAGCTAGCCTGGGTTGTGACAACCCTCCTAAGGAAATCAGTGGTGGCCGCTCTCCCCTGCCTTCAGGCTGCCTGGAGACCCTGTGACCTCTCCCCAGGGAGTAAGAGGAAAATCCTTCCATTTGGTTAACAGAAGGATCTTGTGGGATGGCCCTTGGTGACTTCACCCACACAGGGCCACTGCCCTGTTCCTGTCCCCCTTCCTGGCTTTACTTCCTGCTTTCACAGCCATGGGCACCCTTTGGGCCAGCTATGCTCTAAAGGTGCCTGGATTTGAGACTCAAATAGTAAAATATACATAACTGGCCATTTTACCAAGTCATCATTTATGAATATAGCTCGATTAATTTGTTTAGTCAGATGTAGAGAGGCAATAAAAAGTGATTGACTAAAAACAATTAAAACAGTAAAAGTAAATTGTTTGTGTCCATTAAAACCTGCTGAGGCCGTCAGTTGAAAATTGTGGGCCTCAACATGAAAATTAAAACTATTGATTCCCCCCTTATGTATGGGAATATCAGGGTTCTAATTTGTTTTGTTTTTACTGGCCGAAAGCCCCTGAGGTTGGGATGAAGGGAGGCCTTCAATAAGCTCTTCTGGTGGAGTTAATAAAGATTTGGTAAGACAAATATGATAAGAAATAGCCTCGACGTTTTAGGGGAGAATTATGTGTCTGATCAGTTCCCAGGTTGTGCCACGGCATGCTAATATTTTGTAATTTATTGCATTTCTGGGGCAAAATGGAAAATCAAATGCAGAATATATGATATTCATAGGGCTGAACTTTTAGGGCTTTGCCTTAATTTATGGGAGCGAAATAGGTATTTTTTTATTATTGTCATTTTATTTTTTTATGTGCTACACTAAATCTTGTATTCCAGGAACTGTTATTTTTTTTTAGTGTTCAATTAAAATACCAACATAAAAGGAATTTTTATATGGACAGATCTTGACTCCTAATAAGAATACTTGGGGAGAAAGCCCTGTGTGTCAGGTGAGGAATTTTTCAATCACAAGCCCCTCAAAGGCTGTGGAAATGGTGTAAAATGTTTAGAGACCCAGCTCTTGGACTGTCTGGCATGGTGTGAGATTGGATATTTGTGATATTAGGTGTCTGCCACTAATGAATTGTGTTTTGAGGATGCAGACTGTTGTATTTGGCAATTAAATGAACGTGTCTGACTTTCTTCCCATTCTTACATGTAAGTCAGGGCTGAGTTAGAGGAAAAGGTTGGAAAGCAACATACACCGTTCTTTGAATACAGTCTCTAAAAAGTGGAAGGGTGCTGTATTGGTTACTGCCATAGAACAGCACAGCCAAGGCAATTCATAGAAGAAAGGGTTTATTTTGGCTCATGGCTCCGGAGAGTGAGGCATGGTATCTGGAGCAGCAAGCTTAGAGCTCGTGCCTTCCAGCATGGAGCCAGATGGGCAACTGGAAAGGACCCCGGTCTTTAAACTGGGTACTAAGCTCATGCGCATGAGCCATGGGGGGGAGGGGAGGCCAGACGGACAGACACGGGACATTCTCATTTAAACCGCCACAGGTGACTACTTGGGAAGAGGAAGGGGACCAATGGGAATAGGAGGTGGGCAAGAGGGGGTGAATAGGGTCAAATGTATGAAAATATGCCGAAATCCATCATTGTGTATATTTAATATATGCTGGCAAAACTGAAAAACAAAAAGGAAATTAGATGAAGAAGGAAAGCTATTGCAGGGCCGGGGCCACAGCTCGGTGGCAGAGTGCTTGTCTAGTGTGTTCTGGGTTCCAGCCCAGCACCCAAACAGATAAATAGCCCAAATAAGCAATACAACAGGACCCCAAGGGCAGCACCCAGAGTGGTTCTCACACAGTGATTTCTTCATAGTGTTTCTGTTTTGAGAATTCCATGCATGAGTACTGTGGCTATATCACTCCTGCCCGGCCCCTCAACAACTCCTGCAGGGTTTTCCTAAAAATTCACAATCTCTTCTTTATCATTACATATATAAATACATACATCTATATATATGTGCATACATATATAGCACACATTTGTATTTGACCTACTGAGTCCATTTAGCTTTGTTCATAGGTATATGTGCCTAGGGATGACCACTCGGGATTGGACACACTTCAAGGGAAGTTCAAGTCTATTGCCTTCCTCTTCCTGCAGAATCTGTGGATCAGTTTCCTTCCAGTCCACCCTGAGTTGTCTCAGAGACCTTCTGTTGCCTGCAGAGGCTATGGCTTCCTGACTCGCAAGGACAATGTGTAGGGCACTGGGTTCTAAGGCCCTGCCTGGAGGTGCTCTGTTATAAGAAGGGCTGGATGAGGCCAGCGCATGCCTGTCATGAAGGAGCTCCAGCACTTCTGTTGGAGACCCACCACCACACGAAGAAGGTTGGCATCTGACACCACCCAGCCAGAAAGCCCGATGAGAGCTTGGGTTCTCATTCTTGTTGCATGTGTGTGGAGGACAGAGACCACCCTCTGCCTTGTTTTTTGAGATAGGGTCTTTTTTGGTCTGGAACCTGTAAAGCAGGCTAAAGTGGTCATTGAGCCCCAGCAATTTGCCTGTCTCTTCCTACTCAGCATTGGGATTTCAAGTCTACACACCCGTGTTCAGTCCATGTCTCAGCTGGTCTTCAGTATATGCTGGAATTCCAAAGACGTAGGCACTAACACTTTGAAGGAATGGGTTTGCTAGTGCTATTGAAGGCAAGCAGGCCAAGAGCAAAAGCTTCCTCCTTCATATGGGCTGCCCCCAGAGGGTGTGGCTCAGACTGAAGGTGGGTCTTCCCGCCTTGAAAGATCCAGGTTTAGGCTGGGTCTCCCCACTCCAAATGATTTAATTAAGAAAAACCCCTCACAGTTGTACCCAACCACTTGGATAGGACCAAACGAGGCCCCCTGAATGCAGGTGATTAGTGGATGATGGCTCAGTCAGTTTGTGGGGCCACTGGAAGTGGGACCAGGATCTATTCCTAGTGCATGAACTAGCTTTTTGGAGTCCATTTCCTATGGAGAGATACCTTGCTCAACCTAGACACATTGGAGATAGCCTTGGTTCTGCCTCAATGATGGTGATGGGACAGACTTAGTTGACTCCCTATGAGACCTTACCTTCTCTGAGGAGCAGATGGGAGTTAGGGTGGGGGAATGGTGAGGGAGAGTAGGAGGAGGGGAGGGAGAGGGGACTGGGATTGGTATGTAAAATAGAATAAAATAAAGCCACTTGGGTTTTAATTAATTTTAGATGTAGTCAAGTTGACAGCTAAGAATAGCCATCACTCCTGGACAATTTAAGATGGTGACAGGTGAGTAGGGGCTCGGGTGCATGTGGGATGAAGTGACTAGTCTTATCCATGGGGAACCAAACCATGTGAACCCTGCTTGTTAGTCACTAGAGAGGAGTGAAAGTACTGGACAGTCTGATAGTCACAGGGATGCACGGGGCAGAGCACAGGCGGGGACAAGGTCAGTTCTTCTGTTCATCAGCTTCTAGTAATTTTTTCATGTATTCCTTTCTTTAAACAGAAACCTGAACTTAGTGACTTACGCAGGACATCCAGGGTGTACAACTCATCTTTCCTTCCTTTTCCCTTTTGTCCCTCTTCCCCTTCTCTTTTCTTCCTTCCCTTTTCCATCCCTTCCTGCCTCTTCCTCCTCTCCCTAACTTGTCCATCTCCCCCTCCCTCCCAGCCTTCCTCCCTCCCTCCCTCCCTCATCTTCTTTCTGTTGCAGAGGTTCTTGTCTGCCAGGTCCCACCACCACCTTAGCCCCAAATAAACACAAAGAGACACTATATTAATTATAAAATTATTGGCTGACAGCTAGGGCTTCTTATTGGCTCTGTCCTAATTATTAACCCATTTCTATTAATCTATGTATTTCTACATGGCCTTATCTTACTGGAGAATACCTGGCATGTCCTACCCTCCTGGGCTCCATATGGCGACTCTGTCTGCCTATGTTTCCCAGAATTCTTCTCATCTCCTAGCCCTGTCTATACTTCCTGCCTGGTCAGTCAGTCAATCAGTGTTGTATTCATCAACCAGTAAGAGAACTATATATACAGAAGGACGTTCCCCATCACTTTCTCTAGCCCTAGCCCCACATTCCCCTCTTTAAACTTTGAAATTCGACTTTGTACAGTAAGAAGGCCTCTCTCTGGGTTTAGCAGGCAAGGTGCTTGCCACAGAAAACCGAAGACTGGAGTGTGGTCCCTAGAACTCACATAAAGGGGAGAGCCAACCCCACAGTCCTGTGGCCAGTAGGTCTCTATGAGTGCCAGGCTAGCCAGGTCTCTATGAAGTGAGTTTCAGGCCGGTCAGAGCTATGTAGTGAGACATTGTCTCGAAGAACAAAACAAACAACAAACAAAACCTCCCTCTTTCCTTTAATGCTTCTGGTTTATTGGATATGTTAGGAGAAAGTGTATGCAAATTAAGCATCCAATTTTTGTGTATATGTAGGCACACATGCATGCCTAAATGTGCATCCATCTGTAGAAATTTTTTCATTAACACAGTGGTCACATACTAAATGCAATGCTATTTGTAAGTTTTTAAATAGGAGCCAGCATTCCTTTCCAGAGGAAGCTTGGAGAGGCATTCCCAAGGCTACCTTACTCCCTGTGAGGAAGCCTTTTCAGCATCTGTAAGAACCCTCTTTTAGACCATGGAGACTCACCTTGGGGCTGAATCCACAACAAAGTGTTGATGTTTGTCTCAGACTAAACGGAGACCTCTCCTCCCCAAACCCAAGGAGGCCAAAGCTTCAGTTTTCTACCAATTAACTGCACCAGCTGTGTGTCAGTAACCCCACTTCTCATTAGGAGTGGGTCTTCTCGTGAGAGCCTTCTATAAACACCCAAGCTGGGCTCCGTCCTCCCCATGCCCACTGTGCAGCCCCAAGGTAATCCCCGCCTGCGGTAAGTTTAGGTACAGACATAAGGTCCTGGTTATCCCCTCACCCCCAGCGTATTGGGACCAGAATTGTAAATAAACATAGTCTCCTTTGATTCCTGGTATAATCATTACCGTGTTGTGGCTTGTGTCAGAGCCACCTGGGGAGGGAGCCAGCCTCACCGGATGAGGCGTTCGGGTTGTGCTGCTGGAGTGGGATCCATGATTGGCAGCTGGGCCACAACTTGTGGAATGAGTAGAGCATCTGCATGGTGGCAGTCACAGTGCTCAATTCAGCAGGCCCCTGATGACCTGTGCGCTTGTGGGCTCTGGCTCGACTATATGAAGCCAGTGACTGAAAGCGGCCGGTGGCTGCTCTGGGATGGCTTTAAGCAAAGTCTCCTTTCAAGCTGTGTGGCTGTGACCCCCAGCTATGAGACGCTCTCTTTCATGTCTTTTCTATTTGGTTGGTTTTCTAGCAGGAAGGTTTGTTAAGGTGCCCATTCTTATTCACTCGGTGCTATGATTTGACTGTGCACCTCAGAAGCCCATGTGCTGAGAAACCAGTGCCCCAGCTCACTTGTTGGTAGCCTTTTCTGGTCTGGAGCTTGCTATGTGGACCAGGCTGGCCTCAAACTTGCAGTGGTCTACTTGCCTCAGTCTCTTGAAGGCTGGGATTATAGACTAATATCCTCAGACCTGGATCCTTCTATCATTTTCATGACAATTTATTTGATCATCTTAATTTGGCATCTCCGAGGATCTTACTGAGACCTGGAAGCAGAGTTGTCCTGCACTGCAGGCAGGCCTTGGTGTCTAATACAGCTGTGTGATGAGCTCCTTGTTTGTTCTGCGGACACAGAACCCTGGAGGTGCAGGAGCAGTTACTGCGTCATTCAGATCCCGTTTTGTTAACGTAGATAAGCTGATTCCAGTGTGCCATGACATGGAAGCATGGTCTAATTGTGAACTACCCGCTCTGTGGGGACCTGATACAGCTTGGCCTGGATCTCTAATTTCTCAGTTTCTAAGAGTACAAAGGTTTTATTCTAGAAATTTCCTTCTATGCTGCTCCTCACTGGCCTGGGCTCTCTCTGAGTGCTTCTGTGGTCTTGAGGAGTTTGCTTTATCTTGGCAGCCGGATGGCAAAAACTGGAGGAAGGGATTAAGGCCTCTGCTAGGATTTGCCCATGGTTTTCAGGATTATGATTGTTTGAAAAAATTTTTTTGATATAGTTAGGCATATTTATGGGGGTATAATACTTTTATTGATTTATTTACACACCGTGAAATGCTGAAATCACAGTAACTAGCATAAGCGTCACTTTGGATCATCTCTCTGCAATGAGGATGCTCATAGTCTTCTTGTCATTTTTTAAAAATACCCAGTTCATTGTCTGTAGTCCCCCTACAGTACAGTGAGGATGTGTACCTCTGGTCTAACTGCATCCCAGAACTCATCCAAACCTTTGCCTCCTTTTCCATCCTCCCAGCCTCTTGTAACCCACATTCTGCTTTCAACTTCCGTGAGGTGAGATTTTAGCTTTATTAAATTCTACAGGTGATTTATTGAAACTAATTCTGTGAGACTGTGGAGTGCCTGAGATATTCCACTGAACATTGTATCTCAGTCCATCCCTACTGTGACAATGACAAGATCTCATCCTTTCTGATGGCTGAAGAGCATTTCTTTGTATGTTCCATAGTTTCTTTATCTATCCTCCATGGATAGGTATCCCATAGGGAAGTAGTATGGAGAACATGGCCATGTAGATGCCTTTGATGTACTATGCTTGATCCTAACTGCAGCACTCTGGTAGGATTTCTGGATCATGTAGTTGTAATGAGTTTTTCTCTATCCTGCTAGCCAGCTCCTAACTAATGACACGGAGACTTCTTGTTAATTAGGAAAGTGTGGCCTATAACTTAGGCTTGTTCCTAACTAGTTCTTATAGCTGAAATTAATGTGCTTCTATTAATCTATGTTTTACAATGTGGCTTTAAAAAACTTTTTCTCCATTTCTGTATGTCTGACTTATTCTGCATGTCCTTGATTATCTCCTTTCTTCTCTCTGCACGGAAGTCCAGTCTATCTCTCCTGCCTGGCTATTGGCCGTTCCGCTTTCTATTCCACCAATCACAGCAATACATCTTCACACAGTGTACAGATACCCTATAACATGTAGTACTTGTAATTTAAATAACATTCTCTAAGTGAATATTAATTATGTAAAATAATTGCTCTATTTTAATATTTTTGAGGAATTCCCCTGCTGCTTTCCATAGTGGTGTATTACTTTATGTTTCCACCAACAGGTGTGGCAGCCTTCCCTCCAACCTCTGAATTCTTTAGGATACATTATTTTTGTAGTAGATATTCTAATTGCAGTTTTGATTTGTTCTTATGGCCTACCATTATATGGGTTTTAAGAATTGAACACAGGTCAATCAGGCTTGCATGAGCTGGTGCCTTTACCCATGAACTGTCTTCTTTGTTGACCTGTCCCCCATACTTTTTTCTTTCCTTCCTCTTTTTGTTTTTGAGGTGAGGTCCAGCTGTGTAACCCTGGTTGTCCTGGAACTCTCAGTGGTCTGCCTACCTCTTCTCTCTGCCTCCTGAGTGGTATTATTAGACCCAGCTGCTTTTTTTTTAAGAAATAGTTATTCAAGCCTTCGGCACATTTAAAAATTAGATTATGTGTATGTGTGCGCATGTGTGTATGAGCACTGTATGAATGTGGTGTGTGTGTGCACATGTGTGTATGAGCACTGTATGAATGTGGTGTGTGTGTGTGCACATGTGTGTATGAGCACTGTATGAATGTGGTGTGTGTGTGTGGGTGCACTTGCTGGGACAGCTGTGTGCAGTTGCCATGGGTTCCCGTCTGATATCTTCTTCAGTTGCTTCTTTACCTGGTTTTTTGAGATGGGTCTTTTGCTGAATCTGAGGGTTGGTATTTGGTTAGGTTGGATGAACAGTATCTTCCTCTCCATGCTTCTCTAGCGCTTGACTTACAGGTGTGTGCTTCATGCCTGGTTTTTTATGTGGGTCCTGAGGACCTGAACTCAGGTCCTTGCATTTGCACAGCAAGCCCTTTACCCACCGAGCCATCTCACTGTCTCAGAGTTTAACAACTTTCCCCTTTATTCGTGGCTATTGACTTGTTTGAATCCCTTAAGAATTCTAGACATGAATCCTTGGTTGGATGAATGGTTTGCAAACCATCTCTTCCCTTCTGCTCCATCCAGTGTTGTGTGGACGGTCCTCTCCACAGCCTGAGTGATGGAGAGTGACAACTCTTCTCCTTTGTTTTTTTTTCCAGACAGGATTTCTCTGTATTGTTTTGGAGGCTGTCCTGGAACTCACTCTGTAGACCAGGCTGACCCTGAACTCACAAAGATCCGCCTGCCTCTGCCTCCCAAGTGCTGGGATTAAAGGCGTGTGCCACCAGCACCCAGGTCAACGCTTCTCCTCACTCTCCCTCTGTAGAGGTGGGAACCTGGAACTGGGCTGTGCTATAAGCCATGGAGAGGGTGCCTCCACCTCCATCAGAATGCCAGCCAGGCAGAGATGCTCTGGCAACGAACTTGCCCTGTCTTCTAAGGTCACCTCTATCTGCCTCTGCTTCCTCTGACTCCCTATTTTATGGTGCCTAATAAAATAGAGAGGTTATTTTACTATTTAATAAATTCTAAGATCAAAGGAAGCTCACTAGTCCTTTCTACTCCAATTAATTAGTCTTTTCTTTCTCAAATTAGTTTTCTGGTGATGTTCTGAACAGATAAAGGTAATGCCATTTCTTTCTCTCCATGAAGTCTTGACTTTCGATTCTTTCTCAAATTTCAAATAGAAAAGAATGAGATAGAAGGTAGGACACACATGTTTTAAAATGACAGGTAAAGGCTGGAGGGATGGCTCAGTGGTGAGGAGTACATTCTGCCCTTCCAGAGGACCTGAGTTTGGTTTACACTGGGTTACCTGCCTGTAACTCCAGTTCTAGCATATCCAGCATCTTCTTCTGGCCTCCATAGCCACATGCACACATGTGACATATAGTCACACATACACTTAACAGATGTATGTTACTTTTCCCTCCGTCATTCTCATCTCAATCAAGCATGCAATCAGAGGCACATAGGAATCAGGCTGGGTATGACCTGCTCTTGTAATTCCAGTACTCCAGATGCTGAGGCAGGAGGATCTTGAGTTCTAGGCTTGCATGGCCTATCTAGTAAGACCCTGTCTTGAAAACTCCATATGTACTAAATAAAAAGGATGTCTTCTTGCTTTTCAGTTTGTAGCAGGGTGGGCTGGGTGAAGAAATTAAATGCAATTAAATACTTTTTTAGATTTATTTAGTTATTTGTGTGTTTGTGTGTCTTTATAATTTTATGTGTATGTGTGACCAGAAAAGGATGCCATATCTCTTGAGCTGGAGTTGTAGGTGGTTGTGAGCTGACGGATGTAGGTTCTGGGAATTGAACTCTGTCCTCTGGGAGAGCAGCCCGCACTCTTAATCATTAAGCCATTTCTCTAGCCCTAAGATTCAGTCTTGGAATTTGGAACTTCAGCTGTTTCTGTGATAAGGTTGTCACCTGTTTCCATGGAGCAGAATCTATTCCAAACCTTACCCAAGTGTCCTGCTCCTAAATTATGGCCAAGGTGGCCATCTGCCTGAGCCGTGTAACAGCACCAGGATAGCAGGCGACCAAGGTTACATTCTTATGTACCACCCTGGGCATTGTCTTTGAGAAGGGGGGTGGGTGGATGGGTACAAAAGTTGCTTTGCTCTACTTTCTCATAGAAAGGGCTTCTGGAAGCCCTGTCCGTCATGGGCCTATGAGGCTCTTTAATTTGGTGGGGTTCCCTGCCACTTAGAAGTGAAACAGCTTAAGGTTGTCTCGGCGGCAATGTAATAAACCTCTTAGGTCAGGGTGGAGCAGTTACACAGTTCCATACATGAATATCTTCTTGGCCTGTTCAGTGACGGGGGTTTCTGTAGTTAAAATAACCCTGGAAGAACATGAGAATGCTCAGCTATCAACATGCAAATATTTGCAGGAAAACAGCAGCAGACCCCATCTGAGGGACTTGAAAGGGCGCCTGGCTGCTGTTATCTTCCCGGAAGCTACAGGCACTGAGCCAGCCTGGACTGAATCTCCTCCCTTGTAGACACCAACTTGTTTTGGAAAACATGGCAACAAATATGTCCAGATCAGGGACCCTCTTTGATTTTTCTTCTTTTCACTACAGTTTTTACTAAAGACAAACACTGTGGTGGTTGGCTCATGAGGTGTAACACTGCTCTGCTCTGTCTTGGTGGAGGCTGGACCATCACGTTAAACTAATTAGTCCTTTTGAAGTCCCGGGGCCCTCCCCTTGACTGTCTCACATTAAGTGGGTGGTCTCCTGGCTGCACAATCTTTCTCTATTTTTAATCATTACAAAGAAGGTTGTGTGCTATGCATATGGGAAATTTACTGAGGTGGAAAGGGTACTGACGTCTGCAAGTTCCTTTGAAGTGAATTAAAACAATTAGATGGATTGGCGAGTCGATAGCAGTATGAGTGAATGGGATAAGATGGGGATAGCCACCTATTAGTTGTGGAGTCTGTATGGCAAGCACATATAGTTGTACACTGTGAAATTCAACTTTTATTTATGTGTGGAATTACTTATAAATAGATATTGGGTAGAGGGGCAACATGTTGGATTCCCACTTAAATGAAACTCAGGCTCCAGGAATACTTGAAAGTCTTTGATCCAGAAAGTCTTGATTTACCTGCTAACTCGGAAGGTGTTAATGACATTAAAACTATGGGAAATTAAAAACACAACAACAGTGACACAGAGAGATGAGTGATGAGCAAATTGGCAAAGAATGGGCTGGCAAAACCAGCAGAGACAGCTGATCTGAACAGGAGAGAGCTCTTGGACCCCAGAGCGACAGTGGGGAGGCCAGCATGGGACTGATCTGGACCCCCTAAATGTGAGTGTCAGCGAGAAGGCCTGGGCAACCTATGGGGCCCTGAGCTGTGGATCAGTGTCTATCCCTGGAATACAAACAGTCATCGTGTTCCTATAGCACAAAGAGGGATGCTCTCTCAGCCTGGACTCTTAGGGGAGTGCCTGGACCCTACCCAGAGTGAAATGACAGACTCTAGATATCCCCTATGTGGAAGGATTTGGCAATAGGGTGGGAGGGTGGGGGGGAAGGTGAGTGCGGGAGGAGGGGAGGGAGGGGGAACTGGGATTGACATGTAAAACAAGCTATTTAAAATTAAAATAAAAAATGATAAAAAAAACAAAAAAAAGATGACCTGAAAAGTTTCACACATAGGTTTTTAAATATTACTCAGGGGCCTGAGTTCAATCCCCTGCTCTCACATGGTAGAAAGAGAGAAGTGACTCCTGCCAGCTGTCCTCTGACGTTATACACATGTTGTGGTGCATGACTGCCTCTCCACCAACAAAATAAGGGAAATTTAAAAATGTAATACCACTTAAAAAGATGACCTGAATTGGCATATGTTATTTCCTTTTATATCCTGTGGCTATATAGGGGAAGATGAAAGAAAATTATTAAATTATGTGGTAGTAATCAGAGAAGAAGTAGAAAGAACATGGTTTAAAATAATTGCCTTGGAGTGAAAGACATGTGGCGTGTAAGTATTGTTTTTTATTAGGTATCCTACTGTGCTGGGATTTTTTTTAAAAAGTTGTATGTCTAAATTATTTTTGCAAAGTTAAATATTTAAGAGTGGATTTTTAAAGCAGGGTGTTGTGGCACAGGCCTTTAATCCCAGCACTTGGGAGGCAGAGGCAGGAGAGTCTCTGTAAGTTCAAGACCAGCTTGAATTACACGGTGAGACCCTGTCACCAAAAACATAACAAAACAAACAACCTCCCTCCCCCCCGAAAAGAATGGGATTTTACTAAAAAACAGAGAATGGCAGTGTAAGTTAATGAGTTATGTCTATGACAAACTGCCCAACTCATAAGGTGTGTTGTGCTATGCAGGCAGCCCATGGCAGGGCAGTGGTCTGCCAGACTAAAGTCTCTAGGTTCAACCCCTAACACTATATGTGGTATGACTCTTCTTCCCTGAACTGGGCTTTCTGTATTTCCCCCTAACTATAGGACCCAAAGGCATGCAGGGGCTCTGTGAGCTCCTTTAATACAAGGTCTGCTCCAGGGAAAGAGAGTGCAAGCCAACTGGTTCATCTCTGCAGCTGCTAAGCGAAGATGGGCCACCCGGGGGAACCAGCATCTGCTTGTGTTCTCAGTAAACTTCAAGAGGCTTTCTGTTCGCCCGACTCCCCCATCATGATAGACGGAAAAACTTCAATCTCTTCTATCTGGCCAAGTGGTTCGATTGAAGACACAAGGAGTAGGACCACTTGATTTGCTAGCTACAAAGAGCAAACATGAGGCATATGCAGAAAAATTATGGCAGCCTTTCATGGCTGTATGACCCTTCAGCTAGGGAATAGCCAAGAGGCATTTGGAGAGATCCATGAGGCATTTTTTCTCACTGACCTAAGTGGACTCCTTGTGACTTTAAATCATGGCATAGCCTGCCTATCAGGCATGGCCAAAGGATGGTGTGACTGCTGATGGGTGAAGACCCCATCTCCGGTCACCTGAATGTCTGTGGAGTTGTCTGTAGTTGTTGGGACTACAAGGAGCAAAGTTCAGGGTTTATAAAGAAACTGGGTTTAGATTTGGAGTTTTTTATTTACCTGCTAGACCGACTAGGGAGACTTCTAACTAACTCCTTTAAGTCTTGTGTTGCTACCTGTTCAAGGAGAACTTGGTGAGGGTCCTTGGGAGGCTCAAAAGAGCAGTTTCTGGGAACCCAGGGAATGAGTTGTGGGTGCATATTTGAATAAGGAGAACTGTCCTCTTCCTGGCTACATATGACCTGAGGATCTTTGCCACACCTACTCCAGTGGTGTCTGCATGACAAGCCTAAAAACTTGGTCACAGGCATGAGGCAAAAGTTTCATGGAAACTGGTCTCCTGGAGGGTCCCTGGTGTCCCATATCAAGGATGTGTTCCAGATTTGTTCTAGCAATAACTGGTAGGTTTTTCTGTACCTTATCTTTTTTTTTTGGTATTAATTTCTTTTGTAGGAATAAGTATGCCTCAAGGGTCCAATCTGATTGAAGGTCCAGTAAAATTGGATGTTCCTCCTCTGGCCACCACTGATGTTCCAATTTCCTTGCCAGAAACAAAACCAACAAAATCAGAGGCTGATGGTGGGCTCCACCAGTAAATAGGGAATTTCTCCAAATGCTTAAGATAATGGCTGCTCCCCTTCCTTATACTGGAATTTATGATGGAGAAGATAATAGGAGAACATGTGCTGTACTACACCCTGAATTTCATGGAAAGGCTTGCTAGAGCCAGACCCCCTTGGTGTCTATTATCCAAGACACAATAAAATAGTATAATCAGAAAGTTAGAGAAGGCAGGTCAATGGTGGGTTAAGTACTGGACCAAGAATTGGGACTGTGACTGGGGCATATGCACACGAGACAGGGGAAGTAATTCTAAGAATAGGCTGATCTCAGACAGAGCTGATGTTATCATGTTGTAACCACTGTCTGGCTACTGCTAGTTCTTATGTATTTGATTTTCTGTTTTGAATTTCTAGTCTCTTGATGTGTCTTATGTACCGATTTGCTGATTCCAATGTATCTTGACATATATACATAATTAACTTTTCTATTTTGAATTTTTAGTCTTATGATGTGTCTTATGTGCCGATTTTGCTGACTTCAATGTACCTTGACATATGTACAAAATTAACTTCTTTACTTCCTCATGTAATGATTATAAAAGTCTGATGCACTCTTTGAGAAATTACACTCAGATTCAGCACTCTCTTGTGTTCGTGTCTGTTTGTCACTCACCAACTCTTTGCCCACCTGAGTACGGGATCCCTGATTCTCCCCGGGTTGAGGGACTCCAACTGGGGTCTGCCCAATCTGGCAGATCTTTGTTTAAAAAAAAACAACAGCAAAAAAATTGCCTGAGTCTATTTAAAGTGGAAGATTTTGGGGTGACAAGTGTCTAGAAGAAACAGTATTTAAAGAAAACAAGAACAGCTACAGCAAAACCACCCCTATCCCTTCACTCTGTAACCCCCACCCTATCCCTACCCTCACCCCTCCCGGCATTAGTTACCCTTCTTGTTGCTCTGAGAAAAATATCCACCAATAAAAACTTAAGGAAGCAGGGGTTGATTTTTACAGGATCTCATGTAGCCCAGGCTGGCCTTAAACTCACGGTGATGATGTTGGACTTCTGGTTCTTCAGCTTAAACTCACGGTGATGATGTTGGACTTCTGGTTCTTCAGCTTAAACTCACGGTGATGATGTTGGACTTCTGGTTCTTTAGCTTTTACATCCTGGGTCCTGGGATTAAAGCTGTGTGCCACTATTCCTAGTTTTACAGGGCTCTGGGAATGGAACCAAGGGCTTCATGAGTGCTAAGAAACACTCGATCAGCTGAGCTATGTCCTCAGCTGCTGGCTTACATTTGGGGGAGTGTGAGACAGCTGGTCACTTTGTGTCCACCGTGAAGAAGCAAAGAGAGGCCAATGCTGATGCTTGGCTTATTTTCTCTATTTGGTTTATGTTGGAAGCCTAGCTTTCAAGGTGAGTCTTCCTACTTCCATTAAACCTCCCTGGAAACATACTCCCAGACATCCCGAGAGGTGTGTTTCCTAGGTAATTCTAAATGCATCCAAACTGACAACCAAGATTGACCATCGTATCTCCAAAGCTGATTTTAGGTGATTCTAAGAGACAGGCTGAAAACTAGAGAATAAAAGATAAAGTGGTGGGTAAGTTGGGAAACGGCCAAATTCAGAAGTTGTCAGATTTGATTAATTGTGTTAAAATATTAGTTAGGTACCAACCTGGGTGCTGTTCTACTTTTTAGAAAATGAAAGTGGATTCAAAGTTACCTGTAATCCTTTATTTCACTCACATGAGTCCTTCTTGAAATGAGAGAGGCTGTTATTGTATTTTGATTGGTGTGTATTCATTGGCTAGCATGTGGTCATGGCCAAGGGTGTTTCCACAAACCTATACAATGTGTTTTGACCACACTCTTCTCCATCTTCCCTCTCCATCTTCCCTCTCTCTCTTTTTGTTAGTTCCCTAGACAATCTTGTTTCCACTTTTATGTCATATACACATATGTGGTTCTACGTGTCCATGTAAAACATGGGTCCTGGGCTGGAGAGATGGCTCAGTGGGTAATAGCACTTGCTGCTCTTGCAGAGGACCTGGGTACATGCTTCCCGAAGGGACAGCTGGCTTCCCTCTCACCCACTTTAGTTTGTTGGGAACCACTATAGTTCTTACTTCTTTCCTTCAATAAGTCCAAGATTCATCCCCCTTTGCAATTAACCTTTATTTCAAACTTCATCTCTAGTTTCTTTAGCTCATTTGTGCTTCACTGAATGAATTATGCATAACTGGTACCAGATTTGTGTGTGTGAGCGTGCACACTGAAGGAGCTTAAAATAGTAAGAGCCAACTCTCACCAACCTTGTAAATTAGACCACAAAAATTGTCATAGGAAATAGAGTGTAATTTTGAATTTCATCCTTTCCACAGGTTGACAAAACCATCTTTCCCTTATCATTAGAGGGTTCCTTTACTTCTCGAACTTGAAGTGACATTTAGGAGTCTACCGTCGGTACCTGTTACTAGGGAGACAGTTGGTTTTTTCTTCCATGGATTTGGACAAGGCCTTGACTGGTTTTTGTCAGGCTGGGCTGTCAGCTTTAAGCAGGCTTAAGAGGCTGGGGAGGGATTTTGTCAGTTGCTTTGTCTCCAAGTAGCCCTCAGTGCTAAAAATAGTCCTCCTCCAGGTGCCTGTAATCCAGGCTTCTTGAATTCCCGAAGCAACATGCAGCTCCGGTTTCACTGGGGACAAAGCACCCCCAGCCACTCACCATCAAAAGTGTGTGCCAAGCCCACAGCACAAACTCTTGGGGCTCCTGCTGGTTCCTCTCCTGGGCCAAGGTGGACATGGGGCTATGTGAAGACTGGGGACCACGCACAAATGGATGTGAAGATGCTACATTGGATAAGGACAGGTGATAGCTAAGCTGACACTTGGGCCTCACGTCACCTGTCTACCCTGCAAGCAATTTTGAGGAAGACACCGACCAAAGCCGATTCCTGCCGATCTTTGGAGGAGGTCACAGACTGTCCAGCCACACTGAATATCTCTCCTCTGCTTTTTCCTTGGCTTCTCTGCATACTGATTTTTTTTAACACTGTGTAAGAAACATACACTTTACCCAGTTTCCCTGCTTCAGTTTTTTTTTCTTTTTCTTTTCACATCATCTACAGCTAAGCCTCCCCAGGAGGTTTCTCTTCATCTTTCCCGCCTCTCCAAGGCTGCCTGGCAGCTGTTTCACAGATGCTGGAAGCTTTTGACCTGGCCTTGTGAAATGGGAGGATTTTCTAGCTTTTCAGGGACAGTGAAAACTGTTCCTCCTTCTGGAAGCTTCTATTTCCCCCAACTTAGTGGTGCCAGGAGCTGTCAACTCACCTCCTTCCCTTCCTTTTCAGGCCCCTCTGCATGTTTTTGTACCCAGGAGTGAGACCAGGTTGTGGAGGAGGCAAGCGCTCTGCCACTGAGCTTGTTCTGTCTGCCACCTGTGCTCAGTCTGTGCCCTCCATGGGAGCCCTACCCACCGGCACTCAGAAGCTTCTCTTAATTCCTTCTGCCCTTCTTTCCAGTCTCATTTGCATTGCTGAGGTTATTTCTGGATGCCGACGGCGAACAAGACTGTCTTTTCCTGTACAGATGGTGGCTGCCCCCCCCCCCGACTCTCCATCATTGTCATGGTCTCCAGTCTCTACCAGAGCAACAAGTCCTTGACCCTCGCATGAATTGTTGCAGTCTCCTCCTTCTCCTCCTTTTCTTCTTCTTCCTCCTCTTATTCTTTTTAAAGATTTATTTACAAAATTTGTCTGTATATTTGTGCTTGTGTGTGGGTATGGGCATAGGGGCTCCTGCAGAGGTCATAAAAGGGCATGAGATCCCCTGGGGCTGCAGTTATATGAGACTTCTAGTGAGTGCTGGGAACAGAACTTGGGTTCTCTGCCCACAAGAGCACTTAACCTTTGAACCATCTCTGCAGGCCCATAAACGTCCTTCTTTTTTACAATGCATCATGGGCTTAGCCATGGCTCTACGTGGACAGTCCTGTTTCTTTGTCCCCTCATTGTTCACGACTGGCTGCCTTGCAGGAGGCTCCCTCCTTGATTCTGCAGTGTGGTTGCAGGAGCCTATATCTTTAAGACACGGTGGGCACACTTCTTAGTAGATCAAAGCACTCTGTTCTTCGGTGTCTGAGTGGTCAGTCTTGGAGAACTCAGTTACATCTCTGACACGGGGCAGCGCTTGACTCTGGCTGCTACTTTCAGTGTGGGGAGCTCTGCTGTAAATGCAGCACTTTAAAAACATCATTGCAGGAAGCACCAGTGGACCAGAGTTTAATAACATCATCGATTCCCAGTCTGCTTCCAGACCAATTTGATCTTGACCCCCCCATGTTGGGGCTGAGACTCTGTGGGAGTTGAAGGAATTTCCTCACTTTTGAGGTCAAAGGGACCCTTGTTTCATTCTTAGTGTCCTCCTGGGACTTCCTAGACACAGGAACAGATAAGGGACCAGGAAAAAAATGTTTTAGCAATCACAGTGGGGGCAGTGCTGCCACCTAAGAGGCATTTGGGCGAACTGGTGGGACCCTTAAAGTGATGGGAAGATTCTGATGGCATGTAGAGGGTAGAAACAGGACTGTAAGATGACCTACTATGTATAGTATAGTTCTACACATAGTGAATTTTCTGAATTCTATGTAAGTCCTAAATGCTAAGCTGGGCATATGTATATGAACAAAACCCCTGTGTAGTCACACACTCTTTTTTATATGACAAAATGTGTGTGTGTGTGTGTGTGTGTGTGTGTTTATGAGTGTGCATGCACATGTATGTGGTAGCCAGAAGTCAACCTTGGATGCCTTCTGAGTCACTGTCCACCTTGTTTTTGGAGGCAGGGTTTCTCACAGGCATGGAACATACCGATTTAGGTAGTGGTGGCTGGTGAGTCTCAGGGATCTGCTTGTTTCTCCCTCCCCAGTGTTGGGTTGTAAGTGCAGGACACACATTCAGGCTTTTAAAAGTGGATTCTGTGACACCGATTATGCTTTCAGGTCAATGGATTTGTCTTATGAGGGAACCAGTTTCAGACCTGTTTTATATCTTGTTATAAAATCTGTTCATGCAAAGTTATTTTGGTTTAAATTAAATGAAGAAGTCATCATGTGAAAAAAAAATAAAAGTGGATTCTGGGGCCTGAATCAGGTTCTTATGCCTGGGTGGGAGATACTTTACCGTTGAGGCATCTCCCTGTCCCTGACGAAACTTAAGAAAAGAACCCACTTTAACAGTTTGAACACATGCTCTATTCTCCAATAAAATTACCAAGAGTTTAGCATTGTGGAAATGGAAGGCGTTTGTATTTGGAGTGTCGACACCATACACCCAGTCTGCCTTAATGAGACCATCTATTGTGATGGTTCATGTGAGCTTACATCAGTGGCTCTGAGTGTTGCCAAATTCCTTAACGTCTAATGTCAAAATATATATGATTTTTATTTCCAAACACTACCATTTTGTTTATTCTGCATATTACAGTTAGGCTATCACATTAATTAAAAAATGCACACGTTTGAAGATCAAGGTTTTAAAGGAGAGATAGGCGTCCCCAAGGCTTACATTTATTTGGAGGCCAGGGATTTGTTTCTGTGACTGAAGGGACAGTGACAAAAATACTATATTTCCCTAATTCCAAGGAGGCCATTTCTTCTCATTTTAATAATGTTGCAGTCATGCTTGCTAGCTGATGTGCGTGTTTTGTTGCTGTGGCAATTAATTAGAAAATCAATGCACCACCTTGAACAATTGCATTAGGATGCGTGGAGTTTGGGGTTTGTGTTTTGAAAGTTTTTCATAATTTAGGTTTGTTCCTTTTTTTTTGTCCCTCTCACATAAAACTCATTTCCCCCTTTGCTGCCGATGTGTGTATTGTGGTGTGTGGGGAACTTGTATGTTTACACTAAATTGATGTAAGCAGCGGCGGATTCAGATTGTGTTTTACTTCTGGGTGGGAAGGCAGCTTTACAGGGCTAGGAGAATGGCCCTGGAGCTGCCCTGCTTCTTCCTAGCTACGGAGACCTAGCATCTTCAGGTATGGATGGAGGAACCTGCTGACGAAGCAGATGAGAGCGGCTACGCTACTGTCTGCACCAGGGACACAGAATAACACATGGTTAGATGAAACCTCACAGTACCTCGGGGCATTGGTTTACCAAGCAGTCACAGGCAGAGCTTCTACCCCACTCTGCTGGTGCGGGAAGCTCTCAGCGCTCGCTCAGTGGGCTTCTGCTGTTCTGGGTAGCACCTTTCCTGTGAGTCACTAGGCAACCACAAACAGCAGGAGGACCGGTGCACCAATCCAGGCACCACAGCTATGGGAGTCGACCCAGCAGGTTCCCCTTGATTCTCACACCGCGCTGAAGGGGGAGGACACAGCTCTAACATCTTAGCCACAGTCCTTTGATGTTACCTGCCAAGTTCTTCTTGAGCGTTCATTATGCCATTTAGTAAGCCATTAATTTTACCAGCCGGCCTGATTTTGACATTCATTATGATAACGAGCCCAACCTCGAGTGTTGATGGAAATACAGATAAAGAAACTCTTGTGCTCTGGAGAAGCCCTTCTGGCAGGATGGTAACTAACCATTTCTAGGCATGATTCTGTGTGTGTGTATGTGTGTGTCTTTGTATGTGTACATGCCTATATGTGGGTATACACACATGTGGAGGCCAGAGGCCAACCTTGGATGTCTTTCCTCCCTGGGCAGGGACCCCCAATGGCTTGGAACTCACTGAATAGATTAGGATGCCAGTGGGTCCCAAGCATCCACTTGTGACCCTCTCTCTGGCATTGGGATTACAAATGCATGGCACATGGCTGGTTTTACATGGATTCTAGGATGGAACTCAGGTCCTTATGCTTGCATGCCAAACACTTTACCAACTGAGTTATTTCCCCGGGGCTGAGTATGACTATTTATTTATTATTTGTTTGTTTGTTTAAATGAGAGTAACAAATTGGCTAGTTAAAGCCGGACAAGCTGCCGCTTCTTGTTGCACCACCCACGTGGAAGCACTTGAAGGTGAATTTGCACCTGTATACCGTCTGACTGCCGTGAGTCCCAGGAGCTCTTTCATGTCACCATGAGTCCCAGGAGCTCTTTCATGTAACCTATAGCAACTATGTTGTGACTGCAGTGTGAGCAAGGGGCAGCTCATCATTAGCGTTGTAACTACTTTGGCCTACTTGCCAGTTTGGAGTTCTAACATGTTTATGAGTCTAATCTGTGTTCCCAAACAGTTCCCCAGGAGAAGGTAGGGTACAGGCCTGGAGAGGTGACTTGAATACTGGCTGCTCTCCTAGATGGCCAGGTTTGCTTCCTAGCACTCACACGCTGGCTCACAACCATCTGTGACTTGAGTGTGGTAGAGTATTACTTTAAGGTGTGTGACCTTTGTTTATGCTGTATTTGTTAACTCTGTGACACTATGGTTCTTTTTCTGTCTAAAACACCTAGTGGCCCTAATAAACAACTAAACAGCCAATGGTGGGGCAGGAGCAAGAATAGGTGGGGCTGGCGGTCACAGAGTGTAAATAGAAGGAGAAATGAGGAAGAGGAGTAACTAGAGAACAAGGAGAGGAGGACACCAGGGGCCAGCCACCCAGCCACCCAGCCACCCAGCCACCAAGCCAACCACGGAGTTAGAAGGAAAGTAAGAAATACTGAAGTAAGAAAGATAAAAGCCGAGAGGGAAAGGGTAGATGGGTTAAAGTTAAGAAAAGCTAGCAACAAGCCAAGCTAAGGTCGGGAATTCTTAAGTAATAATAAACCTCTCTCTCTCTCTGTATGATTTGTTTGGGAGCTTGGTGGTGGGCCCCCCAAAACCAAAAATAGTAAAAGCATAGTTCTACACTTGAATTTCTGGGTATCCAACTTTTCTTCTGACATTCAAGGGAGCCAGGCAAACATGTAGTGCACAGATGTAAATGTAGACCAAACATCCATTTACATAAGATAAAATGAAAACTAAAATAGTTTTAAAAAGAAGGTAGGTTACAATATCTACTGTATAAAGACTGGGTATTTGAGAATTCACTCTATTTGCTAAAATTCATTTGTAATTCCAAAATCATTATTTAAGGAGTTCTCCTGCCCATTTGTGTACATGGACAATAGTGGAAAATTTTAGTTGCCCAGTGGGAATGTTCCCAGATGAAAGGGAACAAAGGGACACTGGCGTTTACTCATACAGTAACAAATGTCGCTTCTGTGGTCTGTGGAGAGGCATGTTTTTCTCATTTCTTTGTGGCTTTTTTGGGTTGGTTGTTTATTGGCGTTTTCTCTGTTAAACCATCCCCTAAGCAATAGCCATGCCGAGGCCCTTTCTAGTGGTCAGGCTGTGAGGTGCCCCATGCAGAAGCTCATGTTCAGGCCTGAGCTGTGTCTCTGTTGGCTTGTCCACTATCAGTCAGAGATGGTTAAAGATCAGTGGTAAAATAAGGATACGTATTGATCAGTTCGTGAAAATGTTATGACCGGACCACAGCATTGTAGGGTCCTAACCCTGTTTCCCCAAGGCACAAGAGCTCCTTTGTTCACTAATGTAGCATTTGTGGCAAGTTTGTCCAGCATACCACCTGTACTTCCATTACCACCAACTTCCTCCTCCTCCTCCTCCTCCTCGTCCTCCTCCTCCTGCTTCTTCTTCTTCTCCTCCTCCTCCTCCTCCTTTTGAGGCAGGGTCTCATTTTATAGCCATTGGTGATCTGAAACTCACTATGTGGAGCAGGCTGGCCTCAAACTCACAGAGATCCTCCTGCCTCTGCCTCCCAAATGCTGGGATTAAAGGTTGTGTACCACCATGCCTGGCCTTGTATCAACTTCTTAAGATCTCATTTCCCCATTTCAAGACTGGCTTCTTTTTTTCCCCTCCGATTCACAGGGGGCTAGCTACCTAATTTTCAGGGCTGAATTCAAAGATGAAATTGCAGTCTTGCCCACCTACTTAGTCACTCTTTTTTTTTTTTGTTTTGTTTTTGTTTTTGTTTTGTTTTACGAGACAGGGTTTCTCTGGTTTGGAGGCTGTCGGTCCAGCCTGGCCTTGAACTCACAGAGATCCGCCTGCCTCTGCCTCCCGAGTGCAGGGATTAAAGGCGTGCGCCACCAACGCCCGGCCTACTTAGTCACTCTTAAAGGTGACCTCTGAACACCTGGTCAAGAGGGAAAGGAGTCTGGTGAGCCAACTGGCTGTGGCTCCCGATGTCACTGGTGTGGCTGCCAAGGCCGCTCAGGTCAGTGAGTACTTCCTGTATCCTGGAGCAGGGGCATTTGACTGATCTAGGGTCTGTGTGGTGCCCTCATAAACCTATTCCTAGGTCTTCTTCCATGTGATTTGCTACAAATGCCGAGGGATTGCAGTTGAGAGCATTATGGCTGAGGTGTTGCCCACTATTTTAACATTCTCTTTGAAGAATTTCATTAGTAGAATCCACTTGGTCCATCACAGTCTTCCCTGATGGCTTTCTCCAACATTGACTTTTGGGGAGAATCTGGGACCAGGTGTTTTCCCTCAGGAAGTTCCTAGAGTCTGTAGTTCATTTTGGTTTATCATCGTGAATATTCCTTAGTAAGAGGGAGCCAGCCTCATCCTCTCAAAGTGTGGCTGCCTCTGGGTCACGTTGGTGAAATTCTCTAAATGGCCTCATAGGGGATTTGCACCACTTGCTCCAAGGAATTTCTGACTTTCTCTTAAGGGCTTCAGTGAAGATTGGAAGCTTGGTAGCATCAGGGACATTTAGACTCTATTTACTGCGGCCTGTCCTTAGCTGTGGATAATAGAACATAATACCATAGGCTGGGAGGCCCAGAGACAACAGAAATATGATTCTCACTGTTTGAAAGGCTAGAAATTTGAAATCAGGGTAAGTTCCCCTCATGAGTACACAGCAAGGAGCAACAGCCTGCACCTAGGGAGGCCTCAGCTGAACTAGCTGTAGTCTATTATCTTCTCGCTGTGACTGTGAGGGCAAGGGCAAGGGCAAGGGCCTGCTTTATATGAGCCTGATTAGACTCATGAGAATGACCTTCCCAAAGCCACACTTAGTACTACCCTCTCTCTCTCCCTCTCTCCCTCTCTCCCTCTCTCTCTCTCCCTCCCTACCCCCCTCTCTTTCTCTCTCTCCCTCCCTCCCTCCCTCTCTCTCTCTCTGTTTCTTTCTTTCTGTCCGTCCCTCCCAGCTGTTTTTCTTTTTCCTTTGCAGTACTGGTGTTGAGTCCCAGGCTTCCTGAATATTAGCACTTAGTGTTCTACCCGGAGTTGTGTCCCCATCATATTTTTTTTCTTTCTGCCTTTGAGCCTTTTATCTTGCTGGAGCGTGTGTGTGTGTGTGTGTGTGTGTGTGTGTGTGTGTGTGTGTGTGTAACTGTGCATATGTCATAGAACCCATGTGGAGGAGTCTCCTTTCACCTTGGGGACCTCAGGGATTGGACTAAGGTGGTCAGTCTTGAGAGCAAGCATCCTTGCTCAATGAGTCATCTTGCTAGTCCTCTGCCTCAACCCTTTAGTATCTGAGAGTACAGACCTGTTCTACCACATCTGTCAAGAGACTGAGAATTTCAACATAGAAATCCCAAATGTTCATATGATAGCACATAAAAAAGATTTATTTTGGGGGGCAAAAATTCAAATTAATTGCTAACATTTATACTGAGGGATTTCATAAAGAAATCCCATTAGAGCCTCTTTGGGGGAAGATTCTATGTTTCTGGTAGTGGCAAGGCTTCCATTCCCAGGGGCTGCCTTTGCCTGGGGTGGGAAAGCAGGTTCCTTTCTTGGGAGTACCTCTATTCCCACTCACTCCTCTGCCCTCGCTTGTCTGTCTGCTGCTGCTCATGCCATGCATGCAGTTGTTAAATATTTTGAATATCACTCCTGCCGAGAGCCAGTGAGTTGGTAACCCTGCTCTTCAGAGAGGCAGCCGTCAGCCTCTTCCTCAAAAACAAATTTAAATTGTGACTCCAGGGTCATTCCGTTCCACTGATTAATCTGTTAGATTGTCAGAATTCGCCACCAATTCATTTACCTGGAGCAAGCTTTCCAGATCCAGTCTAGGAGGAATTCAGAAAGGCTGGCTCAGTGTGCGAGTGGAGTGCGTACCCTGGGGACAGCCATCCTGATGAAATGAAGAGCCAGGTAGGGAGAGCTCAGTCCGGCAGAGAGAAAAATTATGATGTCTGATTTCTCTGTGCACCCTGACTCCGGGTCTCCTCACAAGATCACCTCTGCCCCGAGGAAGCAACTCTTGGGCACTCTCCTGTTAGCACTGAACACAAAGGGATCGGGACTCATTCTACCTTCGTTGCTCAAGGCATCACACCCATGTCCTGACCTGCACACGGTGATTACCACTGCCTTTGGCTGGCAGAACCCGGCAAACGCTGAGTCGCTTGCCTGGAGGAGACGCGTGGGTTTCTATGGCGGATAGGGGTCTTATTTAGTGCCCTTCCCCTCCTTCCGCATCCTGAACCTGTTACGAGCGGATACAAGGAGTGAACTGGGCTAAATATGGAAAGAGAGAATGTGGCAGGAGGGTTATCTTGGCTGTCATGTTCTTAAAATATTTTGGTGTAGACAGCGTGCATATGTGTGAAGTTAAATTTAACGCATACCTTAGGTGTTCGCTAACATTTCACGCGTTCCTGCCTGTTTGCTTATTGCTGTATAACACCGCCCTCAAGTTTAGTGGCTTGGGATGCAGTCCATGAAGATTGGTCATGGATCTGTGGGGCAACTGGCCAAGTTGGACAAGTCTCACTGGGAGTATTGTGTGTTGTTGCAGCCGGGGCTGGAAGCCTCAGATGCTTCCTTCCTTAGGGCCTGGCACTTAAGATGGATTCCTTCTCCCGTGGCTGGCACCTAAGCTGGGTTGGCTGGCACAGTGGGGGATGGGCCAGGCATATCTCTCTTCATTTGGTCTCTTCACATTTGGCTGCCTTGTGGCTGCTTTACAGCATGGCCATCTCAGGGGAGCCAGCACCCTGAGAACATTCTAGGAGAGTCGTGCTAAATAAAGCCTTGTAGTTCACAAAACCCCACACTTCCTGTTGCCTCCCCATTGCTGTAATGATTAATTTAATGTACTTGTGTGGCCAGACCACGGTAATCAGATATTTGGTCAAAAGTTATTTTAGATGAAGGTATTTCTTTAAAAAGAGGAGATTAACACTTTAACCACTTTGAATTCAGTAGGTGGTCCTTCCAATGCAGATGGGCCCCATCTAGTTAGCTGAAGGGTTCTTGATGCCCTATAAAAGGGGATTCTGCTAGACAGTTGCTTTTGGGTTTCATTTGCAGCATCCCCTGCACCCCGAGTCTCAAGCTTGCTAGACTGTCCCGTGACTTTTAGATTTGTCACCCTCCTCATGTGCATGAGCCAAGTCCTTAAAATCAAATCTCAGTCTCCCACCCCATCTTCCTCTCTTTCTCATCACTCTGTTTTACTGGAGAACCATCATGCACGGGCCTTCAGCAATAAAATCCCATGCTTTCTAGTTCAGCACATTCTCACCTGGTCCCTCTTGAGTGTTCAAGACTAGCAGGATAGCACATGCTCTATGCCTGGGGAGTCCTTTAGCATCATGTCCTGCATTTTCTAAAGGGAGCTTACTATCCCAACCATAGGGGACTGAGTGTAAGGATATGGCATCGAAGTTTCTTGCTGGTGATCCCAAGGACAAGAAAGCAAGACAGTCTTGAGTGCTATCTGGTTATTTTGAGTTCACCTGCTCTGAGAAGTGATTGCATAAACAGAGAAGCAACCCTGAGCCATGAGGCTCCAACCCACCTCTAATTACTGGCTTTTACCACTAGTGCTTTCCTGCCCCAAACTAGAGAAAGCCGAGTGGCCCATGGGCTCAGGTGAGTTTACAGCATGGGCATTTCTCTCCCTTTCTGCATGTGTCTTTGGGATTCATTTGACTTTGAGCTCCAGAAAAACCAGGACATGGAAATGAGAACCTGGACAGGCTGGTCAGCAACTGGCCCCAAGTTAGTAGAAAGGGTGAGTGGCCCATGCAACCATTGTGTTTGGCAAGACTTCTGTTTCCATGTTCGGTGTCTTGGTGGCCCATTGGATGTTGACTGGTCCTTTCTCACTACTGTTCCTTCTAAGTGGAGAGGGGTGGTGGTTATAAGGAAGTTATTTACTGCTCTCTCCTTTTGGGGAATGGAGACTTCCTGTGGATCTATAACAGAAAGAAACACTCCAGTGAGGTGGACCACTTGTGCTGCTAATCTCAGTCACAACTGCATAGATGATAACAAAGCCATGTGTCTTAGTTAGGGTTATTGCTGTGGTAAAATACCATGACCAAAAGCAACTTGGTGTAGCAAATGGTTTATTTTTCATCTCAAAACTCTCAGGACACAGCTCACCACTGAGGGAAATCAGGTCAGGAACTCAAGGCTGGAGGTGAGGCAGAAGTCATGAAGAAGCACTACTGACTGGCTTGCTCCTCATGAGTTGCTCAGTCTGCTTTCCAAAGCACCAAGGACCACCTGACAAGGGTAGCACCACCCACAATGGGCTGGGCCCTCCAACATCAGTCACCGATTAAGAAAATACTACACATGCTTGCTTTGGCAGCACATATAATAAAATTGGAACAATACAGAGAAGATTAGCAAGGTCCCTGTGCAAGGATGACATGCAAATTCATGAAGCATTCCTTATTTTTTTAAAGAAAAAAAAAAGAAAATACTCTACATGATTGCCTACAGGCCAATCTTATGGAAGTATTATCTTAAATGTAGTTCCTTCTTTTCACATAACTTTAGCTTGTGTTGAGTTGACAAAACAAAACAACAAAACAAAGCAGACACAAAGCAGCAAATGGAATACCCTATGTTAGATGATTGGTACCCATGCATCACCAATATTGAAGTTATTTCAGCGATGCCCTCCTAAGCTGCTGTTGACTAGAACACTTTCTTTGCCCCATATGCCTTAGTTATTTCCCCATAGGGATGTGAGACTCATGTAATATTCTGTATGGTTGGTCCATTCTTGAGCTGCTTAGACATCAGGACTGTGAGCCCAGTCAGCACTAAATACACATTTGGTAAATACATGAACAATAAGTGGCCAGGAAAGATAGTGGTCAGTTCTGGTAGGAATGGTACAAAGGTTCCAGGACCCAGTTTTACCAACTTGGGTAACAAACACAGAGGCAAGCTATGTTTAAATGAAATTTGATGTATGGACTTTTAGAGCTGATTTTTCGATTTTATTTTTTCTTGAGTTCTCATGATCAGAGTGCGTGTTTGCTGTTCGCCCACTCACCTGTGTTACATTACAACTGTTTCCTTTACTGTGCCCTGTGCTCTGGGAGACTGGTCCTTTTAAACCCTATGGCTGGGTTCTCTCATCTTCTGGCTTCTGGTTTGTTAGCCTATGGGGAGAGCTCTTTTTCTGAAAAAACTCAGAGCATACATCTCTACAGTGCCTCTTGCTGACAAACCTGTTTGATGGGACACCCTCTGCTGCAGAGTTTGTGTTCTCACATCTACCTTTTTCTTCTCCGTAGCCCTTAACTCTCTAAACACTGTCTTAATTTTCCTCCTCACTCCCACTTTCTACACTCTCTCCCAACATTTGTTCATCATTTCCACATCAAACACTCCTTAACTCCTAATCTGAGGGTTTCCTCTAGTTCCTGCCTGGACTCAGGCTCATGGTTCAGGTTAGTGGTTTAAGACAGGGATTCATTTTGTCCCCCAGCAGGCATTTGGCAAAATCTGGAGACGTGGTTGATTGTCACAAGTAGGGATGGGTTGTGGTGTGTGCTGTGGGCATCTAGTGACCAGAAGCCAGTGATGCTGCTGGCTATCCCATCATGCACTGGGCATTCTCCACAGCAGATAGTTATCCAGTCCCAAATGTTAATAGTGCTGCGCCTGAGAAATCCTACTTTAGATGTTAGTGCTCATGTCCCCTATACAACTGTAATATCAGCACAAATTTGTAAGCTTCGTATAAACAAAGCAGTGAACCCACTGAAAAGCAAACTTGTAATGTTAATTGAAAAGTCAAAATGAGGTTATTTCACTGAAATCAAATGGATACTCACAATGAGGATGTGGGGCTGACTATTGTGGGATGAGTTGTTGCTTGGTTTGTTATGACTGGAATCTATAACCTGGAATGGGACTCATTTATCTTTGAATGCCTGTCTAAACCTTGTCTTGGGGTACTTTGCAGGACCATGTTGGCTTTTATTTGGCCCCCATATGATACTCATCTGATTATGACCATTATTATTGGTTCTCATTAACCTGTGTCAATTGAAGTGATGTTAATTGGTGCCAATATGTTCATAAATGTGGCCACAAAGGAGGGCCCTATGGCATTTCTCAGCCTTCAGTCTCATTGGAAATGTTGTTAAAGACTTCAATAAATTAAGAGAGGATATTAAAATTGAATGTTTATGTGAACTCCTGAGCCCTGGGCCCATCCTGGGATCCCTGTGAGAGGAATGTTGCTGGTGTTGGGTGGAAAATAGAAATGATCCTTGCTTCCTTCCCAGGGTCCATGTTCTGATGATGAACAATAGAGACATTTTTATTTTAAAAAATGCATCATTATAAAGAATGTCTTCTGTTTTGCTCTTTTTGAGATAGGGTATCTCTATCTCTACATGTCCCTAGTTGGCCTAGAACTTGATTTGTAGACCTGGCTGGCCTCGAACTCACAGAGATCCACCTGCCTCTGTCTCCTTAGTGCTGGGGTTAAAGGTGTGTGCCACCACATTCAAGAAAGTCATTCTAATAAAATCTTTATCCCCAGGTGGTATAGAGTGGGTAGTTTTCCACCCATACTTCAGTCAACATGTTTTGTTTTCTCAGCTATGGCTCTGCAAATAGCCTCTAGATAGCAATGTGGGGTTCCTTTCTCTTTGTGAAAGACATTTGTTAGGCTTCTCCCTTCTCCCCCTGGCTGGGGAGTGTCTGAGCTTCAGGAAGCTTGAGATTTTTCACTGTGCTGCAAAGGGCTGTCTTCTACTTCTCTCCCGCCCGCCACCGTATCTCACAACACATCCGATTGATCGGACCAACTACAACATCTTATGTCGCTCTTTATTTCATTCTTGTATTAGCACCTTTTGCAAATCTAAAACAATTATGAAACCATTTAGAAACAATAACGCTGAAATGCAAATACTTCAGTGTTATTAAACTGCTAGCATCTTGGTGAATTATTTCCTACGGTTAATTACTTCATTTCTTTATAGCCAGCCACGATGGACTGCCACTTAGACTTGCTTTCTGTTCTGTCAGACACTATAGTTACACGTTTGAAATCTCTTTGGACACTCATCACTGCTTTCTACATTATCTCAAAGTGTTTTTTGGTTTTGGTGTCCATGTTGGTGGGGAGTGTTTCAATTTAATTTGGAGTTTATTTTTAAGTAAATATTTGGCCATGATGATTTTGATGAAAAGCTCTTCAGTGGCTTAATGAAGGATTTTTATGGATCTATATAACACCCATGTCTTAATTACTACAAATGGATAATAAACCCCTTCATATACGAGAATGGGTAACACAGTGAGCACCATTAGGAACGATTGGATTTTCACTTGATAATTCTGTAAAAAAATGTAAATACTGCAAATAATAGCCCAAGTGTCTCTATAGCTCCAGGAGAAACCATTGAGTAGAACTAATTTTTACAGAGATGTGACTCCATGTTTTTTGAGCTGTGACAAAAGCAAAATATAAATTCATGCAGCGAATGAAATAGTCATCAATTTGGTGGGTGCTAATTAATTTCTCTCTGTGTGCTGGAGACACTTAATCCCACATCACCAGAAGCCCTTGAGTTGAGGACAGTGCCCAGAGAGGAATGTGTGATGAGAGGCAGTTACCTACACTGTACCAGTGGGAATGCAGAGGGCTATTTATTTATGAGACAGGGTCTCACTATGTAGCTCTGCCTGTCCTGGAACTCTCGACATAGACCAGGCTGGCCTCAGACTGTCAGGGATCTGCTTGATTCTGCCTCTTGAGTGATGGGGTTAAAGGACTGTGATGCCTGGATTTTGCACTTAATAAATTATGCTTTTAGCATCATTTTAAAGTGCACTTCTATTTTTAGAAAGTTGACTGAAAAAAGGCACATTGTGCAACTGCAGCAATAGACAGGACACCTCACATCTCTTACTTGCACCAAAGGCCATATCCTGTGACTGCCATGTACCACTCAGGTTTATGTCCCTGCACTCTGTGACATTTGGGCCATGACTGAGCCACCTTGTATGTGCCTCTCAGCAGGTCTATGTTGTTAATACCCACAACTGCATTTTACTTTTAGTAATTTCCTGTGCAGAGGGTTTTGAACTAGCACGTATCCAAGATCCTCTTGTGAGACGAGGTAAAATGTACCAATGCTTGGAGGCTTCACTCCGAGATCTTGATGCCACAGGTTTGGGTAGAGTTCCCATTTATGGTGCTGACATGTACTCCATGCCTGGACCTGCTGCCAAGACATTGGTTTCTTCAAGCAGGTAAAATGTTCAATCTTCCTGAAATTGTTCTTTTTCTATTCTTTTGTTTTGTAGCTGCATGAGAGAAATTTTGGAATGGGAATGTGGGTTCAGTGGTGGAATACTTACCTAGCATATGCAAAGCCCTGAGTTCAATCCCCAGATAGAAAAAAACCTTAGCTCATAATTATATGGGCCAACATTTCAGTATGTGTTCCCCTCTTGGCTTTCGAAAGTGTTCAGGGTCTTGTTTTTGTGTGTGTTTATGTTTGTATATTTGTGTAGTTATGTGTGCACATGTGATTCCTTGCATGTGGAGCCAACAGTCAATACCTGATGTCTTTCTCAGTCATTCTCTATCTTATTTTTGATAAAATGTGTCTCACTGAAGGAGCACCCTGACTCAGTGAGTTTGGCTGTTGAGAAAACTCTGGCTTCTAGCTCAGACATGCTGGGGTGACAGGCCTGCCACCACTCCTGGATGTTCATGTGAATTCTTGGGACTGTTTGGGGCAGTATATAATAGTATTCTTATAATCCTCTGAGAAACTGAAAGAGAACTTTTCACCAAAGGATATTAAAGGATATTCACACCCTGACTCTGGTATGAATTAGGGTGAAGTACTAAAGCTCTAGAACCAAAGTGTGATGACTGCCCCTCCTCCCCGTCCTCCACAGCACCAGTAATGCAGTTTATTGGCTTTTATAATAAGGTGTTTGAGCTGTACTTGTGGTGCACGCTTGCAGTTCAGCACATGGAAAGCAAAGGCGGGAGGCCATCACAAATTCAAGGCCTGTCCAGTCTACACAGTGAGTTCCAGCTTAGTTAGGGCTATACGCATACATACACACACACACACACACACACACACACACACACACACACACACTAAAATCACCATGTCCACCACCACCACCTCCACCATCATCATCACCACCACCACCATCACCACTAAATCTTAGGTCTGTTTTCCCGTTGGTACTTGGTTGAGGCTGTGTGGTTAAACTGGGGTTTACCTCTTTGACACGAAGCATTGTCTTTCTGCCCCTTTCTACAGCTCCCATTAACATACCTGGTGATCTACAATGGCAAATTTATTTTCTAATGAGCTGGAATCAGAACCTGTGACATGTTTCCAGAACTCAAGACTTCCTGAGTTCACACAATTCTTTTGTTTTGCTTATCTAGTCAAAGCCTAGATTTTGGGCAAGGCCACCCCCAAGCTCTTTCCACTGTCATTCTTTCTTCTGACTGCCTCTCTTTCACTTAGTCCTTGTGCGTAGGCCTATATTAAATCCTTAATAAAATCTCCACTTCATGAAAATTAGATTGTTGACTCAAAAACAAGCCATTTCCAATTCTTAAAAAATTAAACACGGTGTCAAGGAAAAAAGACTTAAATTGTATTACTAGGATATAACCCAATTCTACTCTGTGTTAATATTTCAAGGTTGATTACACCTCCCAAATGAGAGTAAAAATGATATACTTGTTCATATTGTTTTGTGTATCAGTGTTGTGCCTCAATGTATGTTTGTGTACCACATGTTCACCTGGTACCTTCAAAAGCTAAAAGAGGGTATCAGACACCCTGGGACTAGAGTTATAGATGTCTGTGAACTGCCATGTGGGTGCTGGGAGCTGGACCCAGGTCCTCTTCAAGAAAAGCAGCAAGTGCTCCTAACTGAGCTGTCACTCTAGCCTCCCAAACACCGTCAGATTATGTTCAAAGAGTTTAGATCTTGCTCTTTGAAAGTTATTGATGACATCTGATGTGCACGGTTTCATCTTGGCTCAATTACTTGTTTGCTGCCTAAGAGAAGAGTGAACTGTGACTCATTATCCATTCTGGCTTTGGACCCTTTCTGACCTGGCTGTCTCCCATCCTTGTCTTGAAAGTTTTATGGCATGTAATTTTGGACAAGTGAAAGATTTCTCTCCTCCCCATCCCTCTCTTCATTCACTTTCCCTTTCTCCTCCCTGACTCTCCACCTCCTCTTCCCTCAGCTGGCCTGTGTAGGTGGAAGCGTCAACCTTCCCAAGGGGATCATCTCAATCAATACCCACTGACACCACAGAAAGATTTTTCTCTCTGTTGTTACTACAGTAATTTGATATTCACCATGCCAATAGCCACCGTGTCTTCTTTTAGTTAAATGACATTTATTTGACACTTTTTGTCACATGAATAATCTTTACCTGGTGCAGTCTATTTATCTTCTTTGGGGGCAGTTTTTGTTCACATAACAGCAGTGATGTAAGTGTACTGGTTATTGAACACTTGCAGTGCCCCGGGGCTTAGGGTGAGATACATTTCCTCAACTGACCTTAAGAGGTCAGTGGAGGAATCTGGTTGACAGTGAGACCCCTAGCTACAGGGAACTGGAGGGCTTCCCTCACTGTGGCAGAGTTGGGATTCTAACTCTGGTCTCCTGGATGCCAGGTGGTGAGTAACCAATTGTCCCCCACTTCCAACAACTGAAGGAACTTACAGAACGTGTTAAGATGTTTGGCAGCTGGATGACCTCACAAAAGGAGTCTGTCCTCTTGTCAGGAGCATCATAAAACGATTACACAAGACCCAGGCTCTGCTAGACTTGTCCCCAATGTCCCACCCCCCCAGACTCCCACAGCCAGGGTGCCCCACACTTTTAACTCTGGCCTGGGATCCTGTCTGCATCTGTTCGTTGTTGCCTAAGGCTGGGATTTGGCATCTTGCACAAAGTCCGCAGAGGGCCCAGACAGTCAAGGACTTCTTGTGGCAACCACAGGAAGCCTGATGAGGAGCTGTTGTCTGACAGTTATGACACAGACAGGACACAGTAAGTAGTAGAAACATGTTGAGTGGGGAGGAAGGAAAGATGGCAGAGGCAGGGTTCGCTCTGTGCTCACAGGAGAGAGCACACACCCTTGGATGGAGGGAGACAGTGATCTGGCTGGGAATCTGGAAGGTTCACTGGAGGGCAGAAAGGACCATCATTGGGGATGATGAATATTAAGTGAACCCCCTCCTCCCAGCTTGTCAGGCTTGAGGTGCTGTCCCCCCCATTTAGGAATTTCTTGTTTTAAAAGAGCATCTTTAATTTATTCTTTGGAAATATCACACTTTTATGTAATGTATTTTGGTCATGTCTACCCGCCATTACCTCTCTCCAATTCCCCCTAGTGCCTCCACCCTGTAGGAGAGAGTTTCTTAAAGGGGAAAAAAAGCTTCAAAAATCCCAGCTCTTCCTCAGGTCACTTGGAGACTGAAGATGGAAGAAAATAAAGAGAAGGTTTTCCTTGTAGCCTTCCTGTGGAGTCCTCTTGCCACATTCAATACCCTCCTCCCTGTACAACAAGGTTATTTCAGCTGACAGCTATGAAATAAAATGAATGATAGTTGTGGGCAGCAAAGTCACGCAGAGGGTCCAAACGTACTTTTATTGGCTGCATATATAAACACACTATTGAAAATAAAAATAAATATTACTAGAAAAAAGAAATTAACTACTACTTTAAGTTGTGTTTTGTCATGTGTTCATATGTGCATGTGTGTGTGCATGTATGCAAGTGTGGGTATGTGTGTTCACACGTGTGGGTGCCTATGTGTGTATGTGTGCATGCGTGTGTATGGATACACATGGAGGTCAAAAGAGGACTTTGGCTATTGTTTCTCAGGTGCCTTCCACTTTGGTTTTTGTTTGTTTGTTTTTGGGACAGGGTTTCTCTGTGTAACCCTTGCCATCCTGGAACGCTCTCAGTGGAATAGGCTAGCTTTGAACTCAGGTCAGTCTGTCTCTGGCTCCCTAGTGCTGGTATTCAGGTGTGTGCCACCACTGCCTGGCTCCATTTGGTTTTTGAGACTCACTAAGCGGGCTAGGTTGGCTGGCCAGGAAGTCAGTCCCAGGGACCTGTGTGTCTCCTCCTTCGCAGTGCTTGGATTACAAGCACATGCCGCTACACCTGGCTTTTTTTCTTTTAAACCTGTGTTCTGGGAATCGGCTCAGGCCTTCATGCTGGTATGGTAAGCTCTCCCGACTGGGCTATCATCCCAACCTGCCCTGCTTTTTTTTTTTAAGAGAGGGAGAGAATATTTACAACAATATTTACATGTAGTCAAGAATATTTAAATGTAATAAAAAGCAGTCTTTCTTTTCAAGGCTTCTGTAGACTTGTTAATTACTTCAAATTTATCTTTACATAGTCAGGTTCAGTGGATAACATAGCCAGTTCTGACAAGAACCCTATGTTTTTCTCTTTTGAGACAGCATCTTTTTATATAGCCAGGACTGACCTCAAAATCATGATCCTACTGACTCAGTCTGCCAAGTTGCTGGAGTTACGGGAATGCGGCACCAGACTTGGTCAAAGAATACTCCTTATTAACTTTAATTTCAAAACATTTATTTCACACAAATGAACAGATATACAAATGGATGGGAAACATCGTTAGCAATAAACTTAATGTGACAGTAACTCATGAAAACCTTCTTTCAGCACAAATTCCAATACCTCCCACATCTTTGTTTATTCAAGATGGATTTCAGTGGCTTTCAGATGTCTTTGCAATTGAAAAAATTTAAACACAAACACTCCAGTGGTCACACTGAGTGACACAATTGAATTAACTTGAATTCAGTTTCCTGGTCTTTCCAGCTGCTGTGTTGTCTCTATTTATTTTGAAGCTCCTGTTTAAACACAGAAATATGCTTTACCATGGGATAGAAGATAAGAGCTTCAACCAGAGCAGCAGAGGCCCTGTGTGCACTGAGACAGATGTAATGAAGTCTCTGAATTTATTTCCACATAGAATGCAGCGTTTATTAAAGGATAAATAGAAAAGCATGCTAGTTAAACTTGGATTCTACTGAAACTGAGAGCAGCAATTGCTCAGAACTTAGATTAGCAGCATGTCTTTTCTTTTTTTTTTTTGGTTCTTGTTGCTTGTTTTCTTCAGTATTTTATCGTTGTTATCCTCTAGAATTTCTAGTATATGGGCCATAGAGACAGCTCAGTGTGTAAAGGCACTTGCCACACCGGCATGATGAACTTAGTTTTATTTCTGAAAGCTATCTTCTGACTGAGTTCTATACATGTGCTGAGGTGTGTGTGTGTACACACACAAAGATACAAACACATACACAGACATAGGCACACACAGACAGAGACACACACAGACACAGACACATACACAAAAACACAGGCACAGACATAGACACATACAGATTTACAAGCACATACACATAGACACATACATACAGACATACAGACACAGACACAGGCACAAACATAGACACCCAGACAACATAGATACAGACACACACATAAAGAATCACTATTTATGATGATAATAAAGAAAAGGGCAACCAAAGTCTGTGAAGGATGCTAAAATACATAGATGCTCAAGTCCCTGATACCAGTTGAAGCATCTCTAGGTGACCTGTGATACCTGGTGTAAGGGACGTACTATGGAAGTAGTTGTTACACGGCATTGTTTAGGGACTGATAACAGGAAAATTGTATGTGTTTATCACAGATGTGGCCACCACGGACATGACTGTGCACTCATGAAACACAGGTGAGCCATGTTCAAATTGTGATTATTGGAGAGGACCCGAGGACCCGAGAAAAGGAGAGGCCATAGCAGGGCATGTTTACAAAGCATTGTATCCACACAGATGCAGCATGGTGCCTAAATTCACGGCAAATCTCAGTTTTGGAAAAAAAATGTATGTTTGATTTATTCTTGGAATCTTTAGATATAGAATCCATTGGGGAAGAAGACTGCCTATTGAAGTAGTTTTATCGTTGTGTGGTACTACTTAAGTCTCTGTTTAAATAGGGACCTCAAAACAAACAAGGACAGCATGGTGATGTAAAGGCAAGGAAAAGAATTTAGGACATTCCTGTGGCCACTTGGGAAGGTCACAGCCCTGACCCCATGTGTAGTAATTCCACCTTGCAGGACTGCATTGGCTTCAAAAGTCTGAGCCATTTCTAATCTATTTCTCCATTCCTTCCCTACCATGCTTCTCAAAGGTCCTGAGCCAGCCTGAGTCAAGGTCTCGAGTCTTTGGAAATGCAGTCGTTGGAGTACATGCTCTTGTTGGAGTACATGAGACTGCAGCCCCACCACGCAGCAGTTTTGTGATGCTCACAGAAAGTAGGGTGTATCTGTCACTCTTCACATTCCCCTTGTAAATTGCCCTATGCCTGGGCACATAGAAAGGTTAACAGCATGTACTCCATTTAGACTTCTTTCTAATGTTTGGCCAGGGAGCTCAAAATACTAGTCCACTCCCTTGACACTGGAGGCAGAAGCAGTGCCACCCAGCATCCCTGACACTGCTGGGAGTTGTCTCTTAGCAGCTGTGTTTATCATCCTCTCTGAGTTGAGTTTTCTTTCAAAATGGTTTCTCAACACACTGTCTCAGGAGACCGCTGTGCCCCCTAATCCCATTAGGAGATGGTCCCTTTGCAAGGAAATCTCATCAGAAATTCCCCTGGAAGAAAAATGATTATTAGATTTGGCTGAGGAAATCCTAATTACATACAAATACAGCCTGTCCAAAGGATGTCCCTCAGGAGCAGGGGCCAAGGGACCTATGCATTATCCTCACCCTGTCAATGCTCACTCAGAGATTTGATTTTTACCCCGGGGACACTAAGAAGATAGGTAAATTCCCCTTGGCTTTTAGTGTAGGGTAGAATGCCCCTCGGGAGTCAGGAGCACCCAGAACCGGTCACACTAGTGTCCACAGGCTATCTGGAGAAGAGGGAAAGACCACTTTGTTTTTTAATCTTTTTAAATTTAAATTAGAAACAAGCTTGCTTCAAATGTCAATCCCAGCTCCCTCATCCTCCCCTCCTCCCCTGCTCCCCCAACCCACCACCCAATTCCCACTCTGCTCCCCAGGGAGGGTGAGGCCCTCCATGGGGGATCTCCAAAGTCTAGAAAGGCCGATTTTTAGTACATAATTTTCTTGAAGGGATGGTGGTGGGAAAGTTTGGATTTGGGGAATAGAAGGCAAATGGCTGCTGTAGCTCAGGCCTTAAATACCCCCTGCAGGTATAAGTCTTGCTTTGTAAACTACCATTAGTGGAATAATTCAGGACTTTTAAGAGTAGGGCCTAGTGGGAGGACTTTAGGTCACTGGAGGTATTTCCTAGGAGGGATTTTGGGACCCTTGTCTCTTCCCTTTCCTTTCTTGTGATAAGGTGAGCAGTTTAGCTGTGCCACATGCTCCTGTGATGTGTTGCAGGGCCAGAGGCCCAAAGCAAAAGGACCAACCAATCACAGGTGGGGACTTCCAAACTGTGGGCACAGGTAAACTTTTCTCCTCATACATCACCTTAGTGTTTGTTGTCGCAATGAAAAGCTGACTAATACACTGACTGCAAGTGTTCTGTCTCATGTGAAAGATGAAACCTGAATAGACAGGAAGTTCCCACGGCCTCCTAGATCATGCATATGAAATCACATACTTCTTGTATGGCAGCTGGTTTGCCAGTCCTTGGCTGTTTGCTAGTCTGGGACCCCTCTTCTCTGCTTCAGGGGGAGAGGGATGACACTTGCAGGCTCCACTGTGGGCTGGCTGACTTGGGTCAATGGGACGCTCAGGCAGGAGGTAGGAGGAAGCCTGGCCATCTTTCCTCCTGAGTCTCCCTCTCTGTGGGGAACAGGGTCTCAGGTGGCAGCAACATCTCCACTGTGGTTTCAGGATAGAGGTTCTGATCCCCTGGGCTGGGACAATATTGCCCCTTCCCCCTGTGTCATTACTCTCTGGACAACAATATCTTCCTGTTGTCCTCGGAACGTGAGCTTCTCAGTGTCCCCTGCTGGCTTCTCAGCAATTCCCACTGTTGGGAAACCAGTTCTCCCTTTAATCTTAGTCTGCATCAAATATAGAGATGTCCCCACTTTCCCTTAGATTTTGAAAGACACAGCCTAATGTGAACCACACATGGGAGAGATGTTCAGTTTATTCTTTACCTTTAAAAAAGATTTACTTTTAGTTATATGTGTGTGTGTGTGTGTGTGTGTGCGCGCATGCGTGCAAATGCATAGGAGTATATATGCCCTTGGGGGCCAGAGGCATTGGATCCCCTTTCAGTTACAGGGAGTGTGAGCCACCCAACTTGGGTTCTGGGTACTGAACTTAGTTTCTCTGTAAGAGTAGCACTCACTCTTAACTGCCAGGCCTTCTTTCCAGCCCTACTCAAGTTCCTTTGTTGTTCTCCTTGGATTCCACCTCTGCTGGTTGGGGGTGTGGTGGAGTCTATGCTCAGTAACCTCAGTACTAGTCCAGAATTTCTGGACTCTCTTCCGTTTTATCTATACAGCAAGACCTAGCTTATGCTATGTTATATTATTATTTTTTATGGTACTGGCATTGAACCCAAGACCTCATGGAATCCAAGGAACTGCTCTATCACTGATTTACACCCCCAGCTTGCTTTTGTGAACATCTGTTACCTCTCTTCTCTAGATACAAGGGCACTCCATCTCATAAAATATTAAAATGCATTATGATCCATTTTTAGGACTGTAATAACACCAGTTTAAAGTAACTGGAGGTCTCCTAGGTATTTCACAACAAGATTTGAGGTTGGTACCAGTTCCAGTGTTTATGGATTATATTATACCTTGTAGAAGCAAGCATGTGACATCATCTGTTTTGTTTCCTCCCACTGAGCTGCCTAGAAAAGAAGATTCCCAAATGAGATTAAAACATTCCCAATTAAAATAGCAACCTCACCTCAAATCCAGTGGACCCGACAGCACTTTTTGATACAGTGCAAGATTTCCAAATGGAATTTCCCAGCCTGTTCATGTGTGGATGTATTAATGATGGTAGCAGTGGCTTCTGTTCAGAGACATCTTCATTAGAGAGTTAAAGAATAAAGTCTCTGCAGAATTACAGCAAATGCATTTGAACTATCAACCATCTTCCCATGATGCATTGCAGGGAGCATCTTTTGGTTACAAAGCGGCAAGGTCATAAATCTGGAAAGAGACAGTCAAATTATGATTTAGCCATATTGTGCTGTTAGCTGCACATTTTATGATAAATTCTTCACATGATAATTCTTCTTCAAGACTTCTATCTATGAGAATTTGTACAAACTCCATATATATCTTTAAAAATGAAGACTGATGAGTAATGTTTTGGCTAAACAATAAATACATAATGAAGCATCACCTTTGATCTCTCTTGCTTTCTATGGGGTCAAAGTTGGAATGGGTTATAAATCATGATTTATGCCTTTATGTCTCTGGTATTTTTTTTAATGTAGCCTTTCTCCCCATTGGTTTGCTTTTTAGTTGTTTAATTATTCATCACTCCCTAGTACCCGTGGTTCTTCGGTGTTAAGTGTATTTGTTTAATTTTGAATACAATTGGACTTTCAAGAATAGGCTTTGCTTTCTAGCCCTACGTTGTCTTTATAAAATGTATTATCTTACTGTAATATTAACAATGATGTGACATTAATGTAAAGACTGTTGCAGTAATTCTTTGTCTGGAGTTGGGGCCTTGTGAGTTCTCCTCCATCCATGTTAGCGTGGCCATTGGTGTCACCCTCCTTGTTCAGATCATGTTTAGGAAGTCATGTTGGTGAGACTTCATGGGTTTAGCTTCTGACATTTCTGGGAGACTCAGTTTCCTAGCAAACCCCCTGTTCCTCTGTCTCTTACAATCTTTATGCCCCTCGTTCTGAAATGACCCCCGTGCCTCAGGTTCAGGTGTCATGTCGCAGATATTTCCTTTGGAGCTGGGGTTCACAAATAGCCTTCCCCAGGAAGAACACACCAATCAGTTTTCCAAGAAAACATATATACAAATCACATTATATAGACCAAGAAGGTTGTACTTTTATGTATTTAGGAATACATATATGATTATATGTAACAATAATTAAAGAAAAAAGAGGCCATGAAATTGAAAGAGAACAAGGGAAGGCATACATGGGAGAGTTTGGAGGGAGAAAAGGGAAGGAGAAATGATAATCTGAAAAATTATCTTTTAATGGCATAAAATTGGCTTTGGCTGCCCATCCCACCATGAGGGATGCTCTCTCAGCCTGGACTCTTGTGGGAGGACCTAGGCCCTGCCCTGGATGAAATGACAGACTCTGGAGATCCCACATGGAGGGCCTCACCCTCCCTAGGGATCATAGTGGAGATTGGGTGGGAACTGGGGGGTCTGGTGGGGGGGCAGGGGAGGAGGGGAGGGAGAGGGAGCTGGGTCTGACATGTGAAACAAGCTTGTTTCTAATTCAAATAAAAAAAGGAAGAAAAAAATTATCCTTTAAAAAGATTTGCAATAGAAAAGCCTAAAACACACATATACATGGATGTACATGTGTACATATGACCAACTGCAAATGGATTAATTTTTAAGCAAAACTTTCAGACATTTTCTTCGCTTGCTATCTTTTTCTACTTTTCTTTGAAGTTCAGATTTCTAAATCCTCACAGGATCTCTAGGAAGTTGAGCATATGAGCTTTGCCACCTAGTTGCAACAGATTCAAAAATGCTGCCTGATAAAGGGACAGACATTTGTAGAAAGGAACTTTTTATGTGTATATGGATCCATCTGTGTATGTGCACATGTGTGTAGAGTCTATCAGTCAATGCTGGGTATTTTTCTCGACTGCTTCCCACTTAGTTTTTGAGACAAGGTCTATCACTGAACTCTGTGCTCACTGATGCGGTCAAACTGCCTAACTGGCAAGCCACAGGAACCCTCCTGTCCCTGCCTCCCCAGCACTGGGGCTACAAACGCATTCTGCCATGCTCATCTTTTTACGTTGGTTCTGGAATCTGAACTCGGGCCCTTGTGGCCTTGCAGTGAGCCGTTAATCAGCTGATCCATTTCCCTGCTCCCTGATGAGAAAGACACTTTAAAAAGTTGTATTTCTTTATATGATAATTAGTTAATGCCATAGTAAAACAAAGTCTGCTTTAGCTTTGCAGCCCCCGAGAACAGTGTATCTTCTCCAGCTAGACAGACAGCATGGGGATGCCTTTGTGGTTGGCCCTACATTAGGGCTAATGGATGGCTGAGACTCTGTCCCCCATTTAGCCTCTCGGCTCCATGCCATTTGATGGTAAAACACATCAATCAACTTTTTAGCATAACTTGATGCTGTAATTGGATACTGACAAAAGCTTATTTCATACATTACTTCTGTTAATTTGTTTTTATGCCCCAGTTAAAGTTACAAGCCACTTAGCACCTTATGGGGAAGAAACAGTTGCCATCATACTTAAGAAAAACCCTCGGGTGCCTCACACCCAGGGTGAAATCCCTCTTTGCTCTCCCACTGTCTCTATACCTGATGAGTTAGTTCTCCTAAGTATGAAATTGTTGAAACAGCACAGAATATTTTAGCTAAACTGGAGTCACCTCATTAAGCATCCTATGCAAGGGTTGAATGTGGCCGTGTGGCCACTCTAGTGAATATAGTCCCAGCACTAAAAAACATTTATTGCCACCATTAAAAAAAGAACTTTTAAAATGAGTTTGAAAGAAAGCCATTACCTCCTTAACTACCAAATAAACTCAGTGGTCTATGTAGATTATGATGAAATATCTCTGCTGCCTCAATCTTATTCTCTTTGTTCTAGGAACTGTAATTCATGCTGTGCTTTTGCTGACAACTTGGTAACTACATTTGCTCCCTGCCTGGTCCTACCCCCTTCTCATCTCTCAACTTCCTTCACTTTTGCTGTTTGCTTTGTTTGCTGTGTGCTCCCCCCCCCCATTTTCTTGTGTGTGTTAAAGAATGGAGAGTTAAGACTTGGTTGCTTTGGGGAGGTGTTGTTGAGAGGTGACTACTGGAGGGTGTGTTACTTAGAGATTCTGTTAACATTGTTTCCTAAATCTTGCAGCCTCCTGATGTGCACAAATGGGAACTTCTGGTTAGCAGAATGCTTGCCAGGGGTTAGAACTCCAGTACCACACAGGCCAGGTTGCATAAGATGCTTGCCAGGGGTTAGAACTCCAGTACCACACAGGCCAGGTTGCATAAGATGAGATGATTGTAGTCTCAGCACTCAGGAGGCGGAGAGAGAAGGACCAGACCTTCGAGGTCATCATGGCTGAAAACCTTTGAGGCCAGCTTGGTCTATATGAAACTGTCCTTAAAAAGACCATATCAAAACATATTTAAGGAAGAGTGAGTTCACATGGGTTAGGAATTGAGAAGCATTTATTCTACGTACCATCAAACCAGTATTTAAAAAAATTGAGGAAGGCAGAGTTCTCTGCTAAACCAATACCTTACCTAGATAACCCCAATTCCTAAGGCCTGAAAATGCTGAGGTTAGCACAAAATTTTCCTTTTTTAAAAATTTTAATTTTTAAATTTAAATTAGAAACAAGGTTGCTTCACATGTCAATTCCAGGTCCCTATCCCTTTCCCTCCCCTCCTCCCATGCTCCCTCATTTCCCCAGGGAGGGTGAGGCCCTCCATGGGGGTGTCTATAGTCTGTCATTTCATCCAGGGCAGGGCCTAGGCCATCCCCCAAGAATCCAGGGTGAGAGTGCATTTCTCATTGTTGGATGGGCTCCCAAAGTCCATTTGTATGCCAGGGATAAATACTGATCTACTATCCAAGGTCCAATAGATTGCCTAGGTCTCCTCACTGACACCCACATTCAGGGGGTCTTGATCAGTCCCATGCTGGATTCCCAGCCATCAGTCTGGGATTCAAGAGCTAACTAACCCTTGTCAGGTCAGCTGTTTCTGGGGGTTAAACCAGCCCAGTCTTAACCCCTTTGCTCATCAGTCCTCCCTCTCTGTCATTGGGTTCCCTGAGTTCAGCTCAGTGTTTAGCTGTGGGAGTCTGCCTCTGCTTCCATAAGCTGTTGGATGAAGATTCTGTTTCTCAGACTCTCTGGCCGTGGGATTGTAGGCTGGCACTCTCCAGATCTATGTCTAAAATCCATATATGAGAGAGTACATACCATGTTTGTCTTTTTGTGACTGGGTTACCTCACTCAGGATGGTTTCTTCTAGTGTCATCCATTTGCCTGCAAATTTCAAGATTCCATTGTTTTTTTCCTGCTGAATAGTACTCCATTGTGTAAAAGTACCACATTTTCTCTATCCACTATTCAGTTGAGGGGCATCTAGGCTGCTTCCAGGTTCTGGCTATTACAAATAATGCTGCTACAAACGTAGTGGAACAGACATCCTTGTATGAATGTTCTCTTTTGGGTATATGCCTAAGAGTGGAATTGCTGGGTCTTGTGGTAGACTGATTTCCATTTTTCTGAGGAATCTCCATACTGATTTCCAAAGTGGCTGTACAAGTCAGCACTCCCACCAGCAGTGTAGGAGTGTTCCCCTTTCTCCACATCCTCTCCAGCATAAATTGTCATTGGTGTTTTTGATTTTAGCCATTCTGACAGGAGTGAGATGGTATCTCAGAGTTGTTTTGATTTGCATTTACCAGATGGCTAGGGATGTTGAGCACTTTCTCAAGTGTCTCTCAGCCATTTTAGTCTCCTCTATTGAGAATTCTCTATTTAGTTCTGTACCCGATTTTTTGATTGGATCCTTTGGTGTTTTGGAGACTTGCTTCTTGAGTTCTTTGTAAATTTTGGAGATCAGCCCTCTGTTAGATGTGGGTTAGTGAATATCTTTTCCCAATCTGTGGGTTGCCTTTTTGTCTTGCTGACTGTGTTCTTTGCCTTACAGAAGTTTCTCAGTTTCAGGAGGTCCCATTTATTAATTGTTGATCTTAGTTTCTGTGCTACTGGAGTTATGTTCAGGAAGTGGTCTCCTGTACCAATTTGTTTAAGGGTGCCTCCCACTTTCTCTTCTAAGAGGTTCAGTGTGGCTGGATTTATGTTGAGATCTTTGATTCATTTGGATCTGTAATCTTCTTGCACCTTCATTGGCATGTCTTTGTTTAGGTTGGGAAAGTTTTCTTCTGTGATTTTGTTGAATACATTTTCTGCCCCTTGGAGGTGGTTTTCTTTACCTTCTTCTATACCTATAATTCTTAGGTTTGGTCTTTTCATGATGTCCCATATTTCCTGGATTTTTTTAGGGATTTGTTGGACTTAAGATTTTCTTTGGTCGATGAATCAATTTCTCCTAGTGTATCTACAACACCAGAGATTCTCTCTTCTGACTCTTGTATTCTGTTGGTTATGCTTGCATTTATAGTACCTGACCGTTTGCCCAGCTTTTCTATTTCCAACCTTCCTTCATATTGTGTTTTTTTTAATTGTCTCTATTTCAGTTTTTAACCCTTGCACTGTTTGAATTATTTCTTGCAATTTTTGCTTTGTCTTTTTGTCCATTTGTTGCATGTTTTTGAATTTTTTGGTTTGCTTTTTCTTCCATTTCTTTGAGGGATTTTCCTATATCCTCTTTTAGGGCCTCTATCATTTTCATGAAGTTGTTTTTAAGGTCATTCTCTTCTGCTTCATTTGCATTGGAATGTTGGAGTCTTGCTGGTGTGGAGTCTCTAGAATCTGGTGTGTCATATTTGTTTTTCTGTTGCTGAGTGTGTTTTTTTTTTCTTTTTTCTCAATATATGTTTCACATGTCAGTCCAAGCTCCCTCTCCCACCCCTCATCCCTTGTCCCTCCACCATCCTCCAGCCCCCCACCCAACCCCTACACTATTCCCCAGGGAGGGTGAGGCGCTTCTTGGGGGGGGATCTCTAAAGTCTGTCATTTCATCCAGGGCAGGACCTAGGCCCTTCCCAATATGTCCAGGCTGAGAGAGCATCCCACTGAGTGTGTTTTTTGTATTGTTTCTTTCCCATCCCTTCTTCTAGTGGGTGCAGAAAGAGTCCCTTACTAGTCTGGTGGTTAGGGGATCAGAGTTCCCTTTCTGTGGGTGCAAGCAAGTCCAGTACTCTGGTAGTTCTCCTCTTCCTGGTCCTAGTCCTGGTCACCTGGGTGGAGAAGAAGACTGGGAATCTGGGGTGCATAGGCTCCCACCTGGAGGGGAGACTCAGCAGCAGTCTCCAGGCACTGGAGCAGGGGCCCAGAAACAGGCCCCAAATTGCCTGGTCTCGTGGGTGGAGAAGAAGACCAAGAAACTGGGGTGCATAGGCTCCTGCCAGGAGGGGAGACTCTGTCACAGTCCCCAGGCACTGGGAGGCAGGCCCGGATACAGAGCCTGGTTTACCTGGTCCCCTGGTCCCGTTGGTGGAAGAGAAGACCAGGAATCTGGGGTGTGTGGCTCCTGCTGGGAGGGGAGGCTTTGTGGCAGTCCCCAGGAAGTCTCCAGGCAAGGTTTTCTTTATTTTAAACATTTATTTACTTATTTATTTGGTGTGTGTTCATGTGAGCGCTGGAACGCATGTGGAGGTCAGAGGACAGCTTTTGGGAGTTGGTTCTCTCCTTCCACCTTGTGGGATCCAGCAATTGAACTCAGCTCATCAGGCTTGCATGTTTGCATGAGCAATCCATGTTACTGCTGAGCCCTCTCTTCAGATCAAATTTTCTGAAACATCACAAAAAAGAATTCCATGTTGAGCCACAAAATGGTACAGTGGGGGGGGGTAAAGTGCTTGTAACTCAAGCCTTACAACTAGAGTCTGATTCCCAGAATCTATGGTGAAGTGAGAACTGATTCCTGAAAGGTGTCCTCTTATCTCCATTCATTCAACTCTCTGTTCTCTCTCTCTCTCTCTCTCTCTCTCTCTCTCTCTCTCTCTCTCTCTCTCTCTCTCTCTCTCACACACACACACTTACATATACTCTAATAGAAATAATAAATAAAAACTCATCTTCCTGGGCATAGTCAAATCTTGAGGAAACAGGAACAGGAAAAAAATCAGAGAAATGTGAAAAAAGGCAGACAGGTTTCAGAAAACATTTCCAAAGCTTCATGACAGTGTCATTTTGAAAGTGATCAGATGACTGGTGACTTGACAATGCTTCCTGTATTTCCAACAGTAAGATGCCTTAACACACAACTCAATTCTGAGAATTTCACAGCTGTGCTAAAAGCCTTCAAACAAGCCTCCCCTTATTCTAATATGGGGAGACCTAAGGATAAAGATAATGTTCCACAGGAAATCTCATGACTATGTACAATGTTTATAGGCTGCCAGTTCTTTTGTGAGGCCATGCAAACACAGCTATTGGACATGTTTACCTGAATAGCACTGTCATTGGCAAACATGGAGTTCCCCAGAAGAACAGTGGAGATGGCTTGATGGAGTTGGTCACTGACAATAGGGAGCTATGCAGAAGATTTCAGGAAGAGTTTCTTTTCAACCATTCCTTGTCCCTTTTGAATGAGGAGCAAAAAACAAACAAACAAACAAAAGACAAAAACTGAAAGAAGTCTGAACTCTCATTGAGCATGGTAAATCCTGGATTGATGGGGGCAGCCCCACATCTTTACTGAGGTGCAGGATGAAGGATCTCAGTCCTGGGGCTGCCACCCAGAGACATTGCTTCTCAAGGAGAGAGGCAGGTTAGGAAGAACAGATGTTAGATGGTTTTGAATACTTGTTCACACAGAGGGTGCAGTCAAGGTTTAGACAACGTGGCCGATTTCTTTTGGTCTATTGAAGAGGACATGAGATGTGGTAAATGTTGCAGAATGTTTGTTTAACTATGCAAAGATGTGTTGCATTTGTTTAATTAAGTAAAGATGTGTTGGTGTTTCACCTTGCCTGCCCAAGACACCTGATTGATCTAATAAAAAGCTAAAAGTAGTGAGGGAGATGGTATAGGTGGGATTTCTGGGCAGGGAGAATACATAGAAGGAGACATATTGGCTCAAGGAGAAAGAAAAGGAGAAGACAGGGAGATGCCACTGCAGTCAGACACAGAGGAAGCAGGAAAGTGGGACATACAGAATGAAAGAAAGGTAAAAATCCCAAAGGCAAAACACAGAGGAATGGAAACAGGTTAAATTAAGTTAAAAAGAGCTAGTGGGGCAAGTCTCAGCTAAAGCTGAGCATTCATAATTAATAAGTCTCCGTGTCTTTATTTGGGAGCTGATTGGTGGCTCAGAGAAAATTCCAACTATAGGCAAATCCATGAAGAGTCTTCCTGGTGTCAGCCTGCTTTTAGCAGAGGTATCTCTAGAAATAAGTGGACAAGGCCATTCAATTTGCAGTGTAGCATCTCATATTTCAGGATCTGTTAATATTGGAGAAAGCAAAAGACCTACACTGCTAATGTATATGAAACTTTGAGCACTCCTCAGAGACCAGAGGGATGACTCTCAAAGAACATAGTGAGTATATTAGTTAGGGTTCTCTAGAGGAATAGAACTTAATACATATATATATATATTCTATAGGTATTCTCACACATTATATATATACATATATGTATATATATGATGTACTAGAATGTCTTACAGGCTGTGGTCTAGCTGTTGAGAGTTATCCATTAAGAGAGACCACTCACACACAAGTTCAGGCCAATTGCAAGTCTTTATTAGCCAGCTGGTGACTACACTGGGTATTTGGGACCAAAGTGCCATTCCAAGTCTTTCTCAGGGTGATGTTTTGAGCACAAAAACCACATCCTGGGTTGACATACCTCAGTTAACAAGAACAGTTAGTCAGAAGCAGAACTACAGAAGTCAAAAAGCAAGGTCAGTACATTTAGAGACTTTCCCAGAACTATGGACTTCAATGGATTAGGTCTTTGTATTCATTTTTTGGCAGATGCTGCTGCCTGCATGCTGGTTTCCAAGGCCTGAATAGCTCTTCTACTGTGTATCAGTTGTGCTAAGATCTGGGGGGCTGTTGCACAGCTAGTCCAACAATGGTTATCTACCAATGGAAGGTTCAGGAATTCAGTAGTTGTCCAGTTCATGAGGCTGGATGTCTCAGATGGTCTTCAATATACACTGGAATCCTGAAGAAGCAGGCTCTAATGCTAGTGCAGGAATGAACGGACGAGCAAGTGAGAGCAAGAGAAAGCAGGCAAAAGAGCAAAAGCTTCCTTCTTCCACGTCCTTTATATAGGCGGCCGCCAGAAGGTGTGGCCCAGATTAAAGGTGGATCGTCACACCTCAAAAGATTTATTAAGAAAATTTCCCTCATGCCAGGTGGTGGTGGCGCACGCCTTTAATCCCAGCACTCAGGAGGCAGAGGCAGGAGGATCGCTGTGAGTTCGAGGCCAGGCTGGACCGACAGCCTCCAAAACAATACAGAGAAACCCTGTCTCGTAAAACCAAAAAAAAAAAAAAAAGAAAATTTCCCTCACACGTGTACCCAGACACTTGGGTTGTAGTCATTTCAAGCTGTCACCCAAGAATAATCATCACAGTGGAACTTATTTACATTAAAAGGACCACACTGAATGAGCTATGCTTAAAGTGATAGTTTGTCACCAAAATGCCTAGTAAAAATACAAACTAGAGAGAAAAAATTCAGTTCCTACTATAGGGTGTCAGATCCCCTAGAACTAGAGCCACCATATAGGTGCTGGGAACTGAACCAAGGTCTTGTGGCAAAACAGCCACCTAAGAAGCTCTTAACTGCTGAGCAACCTGTCCAGTCCAGGCTGTGTCTTTAAGTGAAGATTAGTGTGCGGTTTGGCCAAGCCATGATATCATCATGTGGGTCTCCATTTGCTGTGCCCAATTCTTTTCATTCCCGTGGGAATACACACACACACACACACAAACACACACACATATATATAATCACTTTGGGCAGGAATGAGCTAAGCCTCTGCTTTTGACTGGGCCGTAGTTATAAAACTCATTGCAAATTACCAGTGTCCTTTCATGAAACCCAGGTCTCATGATGGAAAGCTGGACCTAGGTGTGCTAACATTTATACCCGATTTACAATAGGCTTTTGTAGTGCCCACCTATTTGCCTAATACAAGGACAAAGATCCAGAAGGCTTCAGAGTTGCAGAGTCACAGACTAGGTCCAGGGCAGCCAGTGGGAAGACCTGTTCACATTTGCTTCCTTTTTCTTAGATATGACGTGTCTTCAGTAAACTTCCCCATTCTTCCAGCCTAGGACAAGTTCTGGGCTAAAGCCAAATGAAACAGCACGTGTGAAAGCACTTGTTAAGAATATAAGCTCGTTAGGATGGCTCTGCCTTTCTACGTGTGGCTTTGGAGGATGGTGGTAATGTGGGTCACGCAGGGACACTGCGCAGGAACTCCCTGAACTTGTTGGATGCTCTTCTGTTGTCCTGATGGCCTGAATGGTTCTAGACAGACACTCCATGTTTTCATCCTGCTTCTGGGTCCCCCAAGTTATGAAGCTGGTCCTGACTGTGGGCTCATGGTGGGCTTATACAGATATTTTGTTGGGGTTTCCTGGCACCTGTGCAGGGGTAGCATATAGTCTCCCACATTCTCACACTAGAGCTCCCATTTGCAAGGCAGAGGCAAGATGGATAGGGAGTCAATGACACAGAAGCCTGGGCTACTCCCTTGCTTGTTCTCTTCCAAGGACTTGGGCAAAACTGTGTAAGTTAAAAATATTTGTACAAAGTTGTCTGACCTTTGTCTCTGCCTCTAGATAGTTCTCAGCAGACGAGATGCCCTGTTTGGAAATTTATGGGGTGTTTGTGGTTGGTGGGCAGGGCTCAAGGGTGCTTGGCTTCTACAATGCACACCCACACCCTAGAGACAATTTCTGTATCACGTATGCAATTCAAATGATTTGTGTATATATTCTTTTATGGGTATGTATATGCACATTTGGGTATATTCATATGTACACATGTGTAGAGGTCAGAGGTCAACCTAAGGTGCTGTTCCCCAGGAGCCATCCATTTTATTTTTTGAGACAGTCTCTCACTGACTTCGAGCTTGCCAAAGAGGCTAGGCTGACTATGAGCCCCAGAGGCCCCCTCAACGCCCCCCTCTATACCCCAGTGTTCAGATTGCAAGCACACACCTCCATGCACAACTTTTTTCTTCTTTCATACATTTTGGGGTTTAAATTATGTCTTCATGCTTTCAAGGCAAGTACTTCACCATCATCCTGGTCCCCAGTGTACAAATTCTTGAGAGAAACTGGGTTTCTCTTCACAGGTGTCAGAGAGGTGACACCACTCACCACAAAGGCACACATACTTTTGTTTGGCTTTATGATACACAGAACCATTCCTTATCATAAGTGCTGTGAAATTTGAAATAATATCATAGCCTGTGTATCTGGAACTTATTTAAGAACTCATCACTATTTGAAATTCTGCCACTAGAAGTGACCGCCTGTGCCTCTGAGCCCCTGATCTAGCACACCGATGGGAGTCTGCAAGGTTGAAGCAGGCAAGGCAGCTTCATGTTCAAGGCAAAGCTTTGCACACTTGGCACTTACTCCAAAGTGTCAAGGTGAAGGCACTCCCCATAAGTATATGTCAATACCCCTGCCATCCTGTGATCTGCTGCAGGGCAGGGCTTGATAAACTATGGCCAGTGGACTAGATTCACCCCACGGCATGTTTTGTATAGAGTCCTTCAGCTAAGAATGGTTCTCATACTTTACATCCACAGCTAAACACTGAGCTGAACCCAAGGAACCCAGTGATAGAGAGGGAGGACTGATGAGCAAAGGGGTTAAGACTGGGCTGGTTTAACCCACAGAAACAGCTGACCTGACAAGGGGTAGCTCTTGAACCCCAGGCTGATAGCTGAGAATCCAGCATGGGACTGATCCAGACCCTCTGAATGTGGGTGTCAGTGAGGAGGCCTAGGCAATCTATGGGGGCCTTGGGTAGTAGATCAGTATTTATCCCTGGCATACAAATAGATTTTGGGTGCCCATCCCACAGTAAGAGATGCTCTCTCAGCCTGGACTCTTGGTGGAGGGCCTAGGTCCTGCCCTGGATGAAATTGACAAACTATGGATAACCCCAACGGAGGGCCTCACCCTCCCTGGGGAAAGGAGTGGGGGTTGGGGGAGGGGAGGGTGGAGGGGTTGGTGAGAGGGCATGGAAGGAGGGGGAGGGAGAGGGACCTGGGATTGATATGTGAAGTAACCTTGTTTCTAATTTAAATTTAAAAATAAAAAAGACATAAAAAAGAATATTTAACAGTAATAAAAAATCTTTAACAATAATCCCATGTGTATCAGGAGTCCTACACCAAATCTTTCTGGTTCTTTACAGAAAAGGCTGTGGGTTTCTAGTCTACAACAGTAAATCTCAAGTATGTTCCAGCAAACCAGCAAGCTTATTACCCACTATGTTCTTTGTTTTTTCTCCTTTCTGTTGAAGTATGGGCAACATATGGATTTGGTGATTTGTCTATGGTTGGAGATCTACCATTTTCTTTTAGAAAATAAAAGACCATGTCTGATGTTTGTTATCTCAGAATGCTGTGTTCAAAGCCATTGTTAGGTAGAAAGATCCATGTGTCTGAGGACCTATGGAACACTGTCATCTTCTCCAGTGTTGGCAGTGTCCCTTTCCTCAGTCCTGCTGGCTCAAGGCTACCTATAACAGACCCACACCCCCCCTGTGTTCCTTCTTCTTCTTACTTTGAGGACCCCACAGGTTGGGTCAACAGTGGAAGACGGGAGCTAGCCAATGGGTAGCTGAGTTAGCTGACTCCCTTCCTTCCCACTGAGGTTGCTGGATTCTTCTGCTCTGGGTCACACTGGGCTCAGACTCCAGCCTGCTCTCAGCCCAGAGACCTCTCCCACCCTTCCAGTCTCATTCTGGCATTCAGCCATTAGGTTGTCCCTTCACTGCCCAGTTTCCTGGAGGTTCCACATTCAGCTTTCTTTTGGATGTGACATATACTCTCCTATGTTTTTGTTCTCCAGTTACGAGGATTATAGACATGTATCACCATGCCCAGATCTTTATGTGAGTGCTGGGGATCTGAGCTCAGGTTTCCATGCTTGGGTGACAGGTACTTTGCCAACTGAGGCACCTCCCCAGCCCCCACTTTTGAGTTTTTATAGTAACGTTTTCATTTCCGGGCCCCAAAGTTCATGTACTGGAGACTTGTTCCTCAGAGTGGCAATGCTGAAGTGGTGGGAGCTTTAAGAGATGGGGTCTAGCCTGAGGCAATTAGATCACTGTGGACACTGCCCTCAGAAGGGATTAGTGTTGTCTCCCTGGTGTGTGTGTGGGTTACTTATCTTGAGGTGCGTTTTTGTGAAGACAGGCCACCTCATACACTTGGACTCTTCTGCATGTCGGTGTTTCTCGTTCTGAGTCCCTGCCATGTTGTGACAGGAGGCTCGAGAGAGCCTTTAGTAGAGAATGGGCAGATGGAGCCGACTGATCCTGCATCTTACGCCTCCTACACGTGAGCTAAATAAAACTTGTATTTAGAAGTGTTTATGCACTTTGCTATAGCAACAGAAAACAAACTAATACTATGCCAAGCTTGTCACTTCTGCAAAGAAAAAAATTCAAAAACAAAAACGTGTTCTTCTATCTGGAAGCCTGAAATACTCTTTATCCAGCATTGCGTTGGCATCAGGAGAGCATCTCTGCTGCTTTGTCTGCCCTTGGCCTTTTGACAGCAAGTGATAGAAACTCAAGTCTTTCAGGAATGGATTTTCTGAGCTTGTATAACTTCCACCTTGAATGGTCGCAGTTGCTCACACGAAGTCAAGAACCTCCCTGTCTGTCTTCTGGCTGCATGTAGCACATAATCTTGCTTCTCAAGCTGGTTTTCCTCCCTGCTGGTCACACTGGCTGTGGGTGGAGGAGTGGCTCTTTCCTTACTCTTTGCTTCTTTCCTGTGAAGGCAGGGCAGGAAGCTTTTGTTTCTCCTCATCATACCTCATAGTACTAGGCATGTGTGATCAAGCTGCCTCCTCTTTTTGTCAGGGTCTGACTTCAGGATGCTATTTTGGACCCATCATAGTATAAGCTTTCTAGGGCAGGATTTGCCCCCATGAGGCTGATACAGTTCTGTGGGGTGATGGTAGGGAGGACAATTATGACTTTGAATCGTGTTTCCTTTTCCAGTAATGAGGCTGACTCTGTTCTTCTTCATCATCTGGCTTCTATGCCATTCTCTCATATATATGTACATACATACATACATACATACATACATACATACATACATATGGAGAAAGAGTGGTTCTACTGTTGACCACCAAACCCATCTGCAGCCTCCACTCATTTTCATTTGACCAGCTCAGCAACCTCAAAGATGGGGTCCTTCCTCTGCCTTGTGCTAGCAGAGGCCTTCACCTGACTCTCAGCATGCACGCCAGAGTCACATGACTGTCCTTGAGCCTGCACTCAAGGGTCAGCTGTGTGAGAACACGCCAATGGTAAGGCGGTGGTTCACCAATTGTGATGGACACATGAACACTCCAGGGAGCTTTAGAAAAATGCAGATCCCGATTCTGAGAGCTGTGGTTGGTTCTGAGAGTATGTCCACTAAGCTCCTCATACTGCTGATGCCCTGGCCTGTGGACAAGGGTCCTGAATGCCTAGTCTTATAAAGAGATGCTGGGAGGCACATGGCCCATATATATTTAACCTGTTCTACTCAACAAACATATAAGTGCTAAATTTTCTACCAAACTTTTCCCAACAAGTAGATGCTCAATGGTGTCCTGAATTAAACTTTTTACCATTTACTGTTTGAAATACTCCAAGCTTTCTGTGCTAGTAGAACACACAGACATGAAAAAAAAACACTGAGATTCAGTTTATCTATGAAGAGCTGAAGTATGAAACCTCATTTCCCTAATTTGGGGCCCTTAGTATGAAGAGTCACCGGTGGACCACAGTTTAGTGGTGAGCTTGGCCTACCCAGATAGCTTGCTCTATTGGAGAAAATCAGTTCTGCATTCCAAACTTACCATTTAGAAAAACAGTCACTGGGAACAAGCTCTTCTGGCTGAGCAAGTCTTCACTGTTCGGGAATGACCAAAAATTCTATTTGTCATTGAAGCTGGGGTAATAATGGCAGTTGCTCTGAAGAAAACAGGACTCTTTTGACCATTTTAGTGCTGGGTAAGAAAGTATCCATAGTGGCTCAAAATCACCACCACTTTATTCTCAAGTGTGCCATCTGGGCAGGGCTTGGAGGGGGACAAGTCATTTCTTCTTTTTGGCAGATTTTAAGAAAGAGAGAAGGTTGGAATCATCAGAAGGCTTGCTCCTGTGTGTGCCTGGGCTGGGGAGAGTCAAACAGCTGGAGTCTGGCTGGGGCTTTGGGGCATTTCTTTTTCTATCCAGTCTCTTTATATGACCTGTCTGTGGAGGCCTCCTGGGTGTCAGTTCCCGGCTGCCTAAGCACATGGTGAAATGAAGGGGGGGGATGGAAGGGGGAGAGGTGAGGAGAGGAGGAGCAAAGAGAAGAAAGAGGTGACAGCAAGAGGAGAAAGGAGAGAAAGAGGTAAAGCCTCATCACTTTTTGTGAGGAAAAAAATCTTGGAAATTACATAGTACTATCTCCACTGGATTCTGACTATAAACATGTTTAAAAGGACTTAATTTTTTAAGGGGCTGGGAACCTGGAGTTTCAATGTTGGAAAATATTAGTATTTCCAACATTGTGAGAAGACCCCAACAATTGAGTGTGGGAATGTATAGTCATCCTTGAGAAATTTCAAACTGCCACAGATGCAATAGAAGACACTTCAACCTTCAGGACCTGTGCTTGCCTAACTTTTTCAAGGCTGACATATGCTTGCATCATTGTTGTAGTCTCGTAGTCACTCTGATGGCTGCTGCTGAATGAAGAGTCCACTCAGCAAAGAACAAGACTGGGTACCCTAGTTTGCCAGATTATAAGCAAATCGATTTCTTTTCAATTCATCTTGATGCTTTCAATTAGTACCACGTGAAGAATTTAGGATTTTCTAAGGTCAAAGACGGGGAGAAAAGTTCCTGAAACCAGCCATCCTTCCTGTCTGTTCTGCGGGCCTGTGTAATTGTGGAGACTGGCGTGGGGCTAGAACATGGGCTCCTAGCTCCAGGGCATGGCAGCAGATGGGGTGTGGAGTTTAATAAGCTCGAACTCCCCATTGCAGCCTGGCCACATAAGGAGAACAATAATAACACTTCAAGAATGAAAACATCCATCAGAGGTTGACAGCACTCTGACACAGATTTTCCCCATGTTACTCAAGGATCTAGTTAAATATGATGAAGTCGCTAATAAAAATTCTTTGGTGGTCCTAATGAAACAGCCATGCAGACCCCACTCTCCCTCCTTGTTAGGCAGGCAGAAAAGCTGCATGGGAATTTTCTCTGGCTACCCTCTGGTCCCAGTCTGGGCAGACAAAGGCCACCAGTTATCTTTTGGCTTTGGAGGTGTCACAGTGGTGGGTTGCTTTAATGGCAGTTTCCAGCACAGAGAAGCTGGTCTTGTCCTTTTAGACAGAGAGTGCGTCCCTAGAGAGAGCATGAGTTGATGGAGAGGTGGGACTGCTGTCGCCCTGGGAATCCCAGAGGTTGCTTTGTGTATTACTTATTATTATTACTATTTTTTATAACTCACTGTCCTTCAAGGCAAATGTGCTCTTCCTTTTGAGGTCAGTGGGAAGAAGAGGGATATGTCTCATTGTGGAGCAGAGGCTGGTTGTGGAGCGTGTGATGAGTGAGACTCTTCAGTTGCAGTGTGGGCGCCCCGGGCATTGTTAGGCTGTCCCCATCCTGTGCGTCTGCACTGACTGCTCATCGTTTGAATGGCATGGCATCGGCTCACATGGAACTCTGCTTGCTGCTGCACGTTGCATGGTGCCCTTATTTCTGCCTATGCTCACTTTCTTGCCAACTCATCAAGGCAGGGGTGTTGGGCCAAATGAGGAGACTGGAGACTTGTGACTGTTTGTCTCCCTGTGTCCCATGGTCATCTCTTTTGAAGTGTGACTACTATCCACACAGTCTAGAAGTAGGTCTGGGTCACACCACTCCTGGGACAGTTGAATTTCTCCTTTCATTTTCCCTTTCTTTCCAGACCCACCTTCCTTTCCTTTTCCTTTGGTTCTTAGAGCATTGAGAGTTTTATGAATGAAGGTTTTTTTTTTTTTTGTTTCCCTAGTATAATGCATGGTCAGTTTTTAAAGAAACAGTTTTAGGATTCTGGCATTGTGCCACAATCTCAGGTAGACAGGGATTTGGAAGGTAGCTTAGGCTTTGTGAGAGCATTTCAAAACAAACAAACACAAACAATAAAAATCCAGAAAAAAGAAAGAACGAAAGGGTAATTTTTAATATAGATTTAAGAACAGGCATTGAAGAAGAAGGGCATTTAAGGCAAGGACAGTATACATCTAAGACATGGGCGTGCTTCTAAAGAGAGACTTGCGCATTGAAGAGCCATGAGGGTTTCCCAAAGCTTGGATACTGTGATCACCTGCTTTCTCTGTGCCACTAAATCTGATGTGGCATGCTGATGAAGAAACTGAGGCCTGGGAAGACGGAAATATTTGGACAAATAACGCTGAGTTGGTCTGAAATTCTACCACTTCTGGTCCAGTCTGAGAGTACTTAACCCCAACCAGAACCAACCCTCCTCATCAAATATGGAGTGAGCTTTTTATGTGTGATTTTTTTTTGTTGTGATAAGATATCTAACAGAATTACCACTTGAACCTTAGGAAGTATTTTATCCAGTTTGTGCTTATTTTTAGTTTAGTTTTAGGTTTCAAGTAATGTCATACAAAATATTCTCAGTTTTATATGTCTAAATTTTCAGTTAAGAAGACTTACATTAGCATGTGATATACAGGGTTTCCTTAAACCATTTTTTTGTATTCACCCCTCCCCCTCCTCTCCTTCATGTTACCATCCCCTACCCAGCCTCGACCCTCCCATCCTCAGTGTCCCCCTTTCCCTTTCATATCACAAGTGTTCTGTTACCCTCTCTCCTGCTCTCCCTTAAAGCCCATCCCCCCCCCTTCTCCAGCCCCTTTCTAGTTTTCTGGCATATCTCCTCCCTCCGTCTCAGCTAGATATGCACATATGAGAAATAGGAGCTAAGATCTGCACATGAGGGGGGAATGTGAGGTGTTTATCTTTTCAGGTCTGAATACCTTGCTTAATGTGACACTTTGCAGGTCTACCCATTTCTTGGAAGTTGCATAATTTCGCGTTTCCTTATGGCTGACTAAAAATTCCATTGCGTAAATGCACCACCTCTTCGTTATTCATTCCTCTGTTGATGGACATCTAAGCTATTTCCACTTCCCAGCTGTTGTGAATGAAGAGAGCAGCGATGAACATGGTTGAGCAAGTGTCTCAGTGGTAGGATATGGAGTCCTTTGGGCATGTGCAGCTGGGCCAGGTGCAGGTACAGCTCTTTGTCAGTGCTGGGGATTGTGCCTTTCCGCGTGCCGTAGTTATATGCTCTTCACTTGATGCCTAGTGATTCTGGTGAGATCCTGGCTTGCTGGCAACGATTAGGCAGAAATGTGTTTCATACCTGTTTTCTAAATCATAAGGCCTGCACAGATGAACATGAAGATCCCTCTTGCTGCCTTTCCCTGCTTCAAACTCTGAGCAATCCTATCCCCCCACTACCTCCAGTCCTGAAAAGAAAAAGTCCCCACAGACTTGTAACTTCACAGTGGATGCCGAGAGCCTGTTGGGGGCGCTCATGCTTTGTATGCTCCGGGGGTTATCTCTTTCCTCACTGGACTTGACTTCTGCACAAGAAATGTGGAGTGTCATCATGTTGACAAGGAGTCACTGAACAATTAATCTATGTCATTAGGGGTTTGTTACCAACCTCATTGCACAAGTGTGGCCCTGGGCATCTCTATAAACCATTGTTCCTCCCTGTCTCTTGTGAAAGGCCTTGACTGTATACTGTGGTAGGTCCATCCTGGAGGAAGGAGTTCTCATTGACAATAAAAAGCTCCCATCACATTTGCTTTGCAAATACAGCCCTCCTCTTGCTCAAGATCCAAAGGCCCCAGGTGCTACGTGGAGCAGAATGCTGCCTTTGTAGTTCTCTGATCCTATCTACATAATAGGAAACATTGTTTGTGTAACTGACTTTTTCCTCACCAGACTGAGTGGCCAGAGGCTGGGGGCCACTGTCTTCATTATGGTATTGCCATGGCCACCAAGCAGGATTTTTACCTGGTTGAGACAGAGTAACTTGCATTTCCCTTCCCCTTTGCCGTCTTCAGAAACAAAGCTTGGTAGACTCCAGGTCTGAGCATACTGTTGCTTCGCAGATAAATTGTTTGCTTAGCTGAAGAAGGTGAGGACTCAGCATGCTTGCATGCACCAAACAGTGTGTCTTTTGAAGCGGATGAAATCATGACATCAACAGGTCCCTGTATCAGCAGCTCCCAAAATTCTTCCAGGATTCCATTGGAATTGCCTTGAAAAGAAATCATCTCGGAACTTAGGAGGGTAATTAAGTCACAAGACACGTGTGATGGTATGGGGGAATGGCTTAAAAATACACCGTCCCTGACTTACTTGGTTCAACTTGGGCTGACTTTATGGTGGTGTGAAAATGATACATATTCAGTAGATTTCAAATTCTGAGTTTGGATCTTTTCCTGGGATTGAGATATACACTCTGATGTGTGCCCATGATGCAGGGCAGCAACAGCAGAGAATGACAGCCACCAGTCACCCATTCCATCATGATAGGACTCCCCCGTACTCCACATGTCTTGTTGCTAAGCTGCCATGTTCAGTAGGGCAGTTTTATTAAATACATTTTCAACTCAGGCTATTTTCAACTTGTGATAGGTTTTCCAGAATGTAATTCCATTGTCAGTCAAGAGGCAATCTACGAGGCCCACAGCATCGTGAAAGGACTCCTCAAACAGGTCACAGCATTCTTTGTTGCTAAGCTATTATGTTCAGGAGAATAGATATATTACACACATTCTCAGTTTAGGCCATTTTCAAGTTACAGTGGGTTTTCTAGAATATGGCCCCATCGTGGTCAAGAGGCATTGATCTAGGCGTTGAGGCTTTATTATCATAGATCAATGTTCAGCAGGTTTGCAGGGAGGTGTAGGAATCTGTTTAGTTACAGCCCCAAGGGTCCACACGAAGGCCCTCAGAACAGCCTGGCTCTCAGCATATTACCTAAGGAACATTGACTTTTAGGGTTGTTTGGTGGCACTGTGATTTGTGGAGGAGTATTCAAAAGTTGCATGACAGAAAAATTAAAAATAAAATCTTGAAATTCCATCTGGGCAAAATTGCATGTGTTCCAACTGACAACGGAACAGAGTTCTAGATATTCGCTGCTACCTGACACATGACCCGACTTGTAGCCTAAAGCAAACCATTAGATTTTTGTGAGCCAGGAATTTAGGAAACACTCGTTTGGGGCAGTTTGAATCTGACCTGAAACCCAGGCTGTCTCACAGAGAAGCCCACACCATGCTCTCACGGATCTCTCCCTCCTTCTCACATGTCTTTCTTTTCCTCTTCATGCTTAAAATTTACACAAAAAAGTCTTTTTTAACTCCACCTCCCCCAAGAATGGCCTTTTCCAATTATGCTCAGGGCTACAATGCTTATTGTCACCTGTCCGTCTATCTGTCTGAAAGGCTCCTAACTTCCTGCCTGTCGGCCCGTCTGTCTGATCGCCTGTCATCTGGCTGTTGAATCTCTTCCAAGGCGGCCCGCCGTGTAGTTAGTTCATCTTCTTCAAGCATAATGGTCTCCTTTTAGATGGAGGCTGACTTTCAAGAAGCAGGAAGTAGGCGCTGCCAGGCCCGTTAAGAGCTCTGCTTGTAACTGCATGGTGTTACTCCTTTGTACAGCACTGGTCAAAGCAGTCTTGTGGCCTGCCCAGATCAAGAATGTGCACAATAGACCCTGTCATGTGATGGGCTGTTGCAGGCTCTCGTTTCAGAAGGATTGTGTGGGCTGAGCGAGTCGCCAAAGCTGGCATTAAAAAAAACCCCCTCTTGCCTCCAGAACTCTCCCTCCCCCAAGGATTAGGCAAAAAAGTGATTCCCCAGAACATGTCTGCCCAGGAGAAGGGTCCTGTAATATGCGCAGGAATGGAAGGAAGGGTTTATTGGTAACAAAATGTGAGTGGTGGACCATTACTGCATTCCCACAGTGACACAATGATTATTTTATTTCTTTGTGTTGTCTCTTAGCATTTTTGAGAAACCAATTCGACAGGCATGATTTTCCATTTACCCCTTTGTGACCTCTGCCCCTCTCCCATGGGTGAATCTCCTTGGGACATGGACCTCACACTTACTGTGAAGCCACGGAACAGCACTGCTGATCAGGAGTTGGTTTTGCATTTATAAATGCACTCCAGCTTTCCTTGAGTTTTAAAAATCCATATGCTCCCATCTTAGCTCTTCAGTGGTATTTCCTCTCTCCAATTATACTTAAAAATCCAATTTCTTTGCCTCATCAGATGTGGGTTTCCATCCCGATTTCTGCCTGCTCACTCCTTTGCAATCGATGCTATCATGTTATTGACACTAACTAGGGGTTTTATTACACTTTGGCAACAAAGAATTGCAGGTTCTTTGCATTTTTAAATGTCTTCTCCACATGGAGGCTGTGCATATATTTCACTAAAATGCCTTGAACTTGATCCACAGTTAGCTTCTCCGTTTTGCTTTATGTTGAACCACAATTTCACACTCAGAACTGTCCCTGTTGATCTGTGCATTTTAAAATGTCATCTGCTCATATTTATAAATGTGGAATGAGCATACGTAAATTGAGTTTCTTGGGTCTCAGACACTTATGATTTACCTAATGACCAAATTAAAAAAAAAAAAAGAAAGAAAGAAAAGGCGGAAGAGATTAAGAAGAACAGAGAAATCTGAGGCATACGCAATTTCCAGGCAGTCAGGGTTTGTTTAAAGTCGCTTTATTCAACAGGAACGGTTAATAAAAGAAACATTTCCCCAAAGAATTGCCGTGGCCTTTAATTAAACTCCTTTCCCATAGGTTTGTAATATAGCATTGAACAATGTTCGGTCAGTTTCTCTGCCTGGGTTTCTTAGTCGCAAGCTGGACTTTATTGGATCCGGGGTCCTAAGGGAATATTAGGAGCGGAGAGAGGCAGACTGCATCAGATGAAAAGTTAATTGTGTTTAAGCTGTGTTGGAAGCCAGCTCCACTCTGCTTTGCTAAGAGCCAAGCTAAACAGGCAGGTGCCCAGCTGTCAGGCTGAAGGTTTACCTGGCGCAGAGGAAGCCCGGCAGCTCAGAGCGTGGTGACCCTGGGAAAGACTGGCTCACGGCCTCACCTCTCGGCTCCCTGGGCTCCAGGATAATGGACAATGAGTGATTCATCCGGCCCGTGGGCCTGGAAGTTTGGGTTTTCTTCAAGGAAGGCACACTGCTGCGCAGTAGCGGTTTCTCAAGGCTCAGAACTGTCTTGTGGGAGCCTGGTGATAAATGGTGTACCGGCCTGGGAGTTAAGCGCTGTTGCAGGCACTGAAGAAGCATTTCATCTGGTTTTCTTTCTACTTAAAACGAATTTAGTGTGTGTGTGCGTGCGTGCGTGCGTGCGTGCGTGTGTGTGTGTGTGTGTGTGTGTGTGTGTGTGCGCGCGCGTATGTGTACACAGGCAGGCATATACTTGCCATGGCATGTGTGTGGAGGTGAGAGGACAGATTTTTCTGGGGTCAGGTTTGTTCGCCCACCTTGTTTCGAGGCACGATGTCACCTGTTGTTTATGTCACCATGCTTTGTACTCGAGGCCAGCTGGTCTGTGAATGCCCAGCCCGTTCTTCCGTCTCTGTCTCCCATCTCACTGGAGGAATTCTGGGATGACAGAGGTGTGCCACTAATCTGGCTTTGTACACAAGTTCTGGGAATCAAATTCCAGTTTCTAGGTTTCCAGAGCAAGCCCTTTTACCCACTGGGCCATCTCTCTGGCCCTCTTCCGCTTCCTGAACGGAGAATCATTGTTCAGCGCAGACGCATACACCGCAGGGCTTAGTGTATTAGACCGTAAAGGGTTTTATTTCTACCGGGCTGCAGAGATGGCTCAGCCAGTACAGTGCTTGCCACACAAGCATGAGGCCCTGAGTTTGTGTCACCCACACTCACTTAAAAAGCTGGGTATGGGGGCCAGGCGTTGGTGGCACACACCTTTAATCTCAGCACTTGGGGGGCAGAGGCAGGCGGATCTCTGTGAGTTCGAGACCAGTCTGGTCTACAGAGCTAGTCCAGGACAGCCTCTAAAGCCACAGAGAAACCCTGTCTCAAAAAACCGGGGGGGAAAAAAAAGCTTGGTATGGTGACACATGCCTGTCATTTCAGCACTGGGCAATGCAGACAGGTAGGTCCTAACCAGCCAATCTGATTGAATCGGTGGAGAATGACAGAAAAAGACATTGACCTCTTGCCTTTAAATATATTCATGCTTGTACATCTACATCCATGTACACACACACACACACACACACACACACACACACACACAGAGGAAAGCAGATCATGTTTAAAGGATATTTGTCCTTCTTGTCTGCAAGTAAGCCCTTGACCATCTCTGGACTCTTGTCCCTGGGAGGAGGACTCAGGACTTGGGAGCTTTTCAAACACTGCTGATATTCAATTCTTCATCTAGAGGGTGCTGCTACACCAGTGTACCTTTTAGTTTTGGTTGTGAGCTTAGCCTTTAACGGCTGAGCCATCTCTCCAGCCGACCTGTGTACTTGATGGTTGTGTATCCGGTAGTCCACGTGTTTGTTTGTGCTACCCAAAACATTAAGTAAAAACATGAACTTGCTAATAGTGGACCATTCTTCAACCATAAAAATGGCAATTTTATGAGATTCATTATAATGCCTTTTGCACAAAGACATAAAATAAGAAAGAGAATATCATTAACTATCTCAGTAGTCACAGGATGCTGGAGAAGCATCTTGTGACCCAGGTATCCATGGTAACTATAGTAGCCATTCTGCTAAATAATGGTCTTCCTTGTCTTTTGCATTGGGAGTCAGCACATAGTGGTGGATCTTGCGTGGCCTCTGTCACCTGACATGCAGAGGCCTGACGCTCTGGTCTCCCATTATACGAAAGCAGCTTTGTCTTGGGGCAGGTCCTGGGCCGAAGTTTTCCGTCTGATAAGGTACATACCTCACAGACTGCTGAGCAGGTCACAGGAGATAAACTCTGTCCTGCTAGATGTTTTCTCCCTTACATCTCCTGATGCCTCCCCTTGGGCTCTGACAATGGACTCACTCTGAATTTCTTTTTAATTCTGCGACTGTGTTGGGCTTCCTTGTGCTAGGCAGTCTGCATATGCTCATTCCTGTTTTTGCTCTTGTTTACATTTGAGACCCTGGCTCATTTATTTAAAATTTTATTGTGTGTATATTGTTTGTCTGTGTGTGGGTCTTTGTACAAGGGTGCAGGTGCACACAGAGGTCAGATAATGTGACAGATTCTCTGAATCTGGAGTTACAGGGTGGGGGGTGAGGGGTATTGTGAGCTTCTGAATGGGGTCTTGGGAACTGAACTTGGGTCCTTTGCAAGATCAGTATATACTCTTAGATACTGTGATATTTGCCTGGTCCCTACTAAAAAGGTTGATTTTTTTAATGGATGTGTGCATGTGTGTGTGTGTCTCTCCCCCCTTTCTGTGTGTGTGTGTGTGTGTGTGTGTGTGAAGGCGCACATGCACAAGTTTGAAACTCAGTGTAGAAGTAAGAAGTACATTCCTCAGACACTGACTTCCTAGTCTTTTGAGACAAGGTCTCTAACAGGGACCTGTGATTGTCTCTTCTTCCCCAGTGCTGGGTTACAAGTGTGTGCCGCTATACCTGCCTTTTTAACATGCACTCTGGGAATTGAACTCGGGCCTTTGACTGGACCGTTTCTCCATCACTTGACTTATTTCTTGATATATTTAGCTGCACATGTCTTTTCTGACTATGTCACAACTGCTGAATCTTGGCACTATCCTAGAACTCTGAAACTTCCCTTCGAAATAGCACGGGTCACAGTTGTGACTTTGTGAAGCTGTGAGGTGACTGGATCTGTCTGTCACCTTCATATCACCGTGTGCTCCTTACTCATAGCGAATGGCATAGTGCTCCCCATGGCCCTCTGCAGTACCTGGTGCCTGGCTGAGTGGAATAACAAATGAGAAGTCCGATGTTCTTACAGTTGTGTTTTGAAGTTTTCAGTGGTGAACTGTGTACGTAAGAAGAGTGTGCACATGTTTGTGTAGGAACCCATCAACCTTCAAGGGCATTTTGTGTAATTAGGACCAAGCTTAAGAGTAAAGAGTCATGCTTATGTCTGAGCTCAGGCACACTGTGCCATGTACCTGCTCTGTGCCTTGGCACCTGTTGAGATTATAACCCCACTACTGCAGAATATGACTGGATTTCCAGATTAGTGATGCTCAATAAAAATCTTTGGGGCCCTAGTCTGATATGACTGGCATCCCTCTATAAGGAGAATATTGGACTCCGAATCTCACAGGCTGGAAAGATAGAGAGACAGGCTTCAAAAGATTAAGGGATCCCCCGCCCCCCTCACCCCCCCGCATCCTCTTTCTCACAGCCGTTGGAAGTAGCTAGCCTGTTGACATCTTGACTTTGAATCTGTGGCTTGAATGACAATGAGATGATAAATTTCTGTTATTTGAGACACCCAGATTGTGTACATTGTCACAGAAACCTTAATAAGCAAGTATCCCTAATTAGTCAGCCTGGTATACAATGATGTTATACATTAAACAATCCAGAAGTCTCAGTGATGTATACCATAAAATATTTTCTTGCTCATGACTTGAGGGTTGGGTAGTTCTCCCGGTGTTTTCAACACTTGGCCCATGGGCCATGTGTAGCATAGGGCAGCTATGAATGAGACCCAATGCAAAATCATAAACTTACTTAAAACAAGAGGTTTTGGGTAATATTAAAAATGACTTGATTTTGAGTGGTTCCCAAATATGATCTTCGTAGATGGTGTCATATCACTATGTCTACAGCTTGGACATCTGCTAGGTTAAGTTCTGTCCTAGAAGATCACCTTCAGAGCCTGACAGTTAGGACAGAAGACAGATAGAACAAAAGGCCAAGGGAAGCTATTCAAAGCCAGTGGAAGCTATTGGAAACTCTGCTATTCTACTGGCATCCAATTGGCCAGAAAAGTCTCCTGGTCAGGTCTGCAGCAAATGGGCAGAGACACATGCTCCATACAGCCTTGTGAAGCTTTGATATGAATCTCGTGGTAATGGGAGGGAATGACAGTGACCCAACTGACCACAACACCTTCAGGCCACAGAGTTGTCCTTGGTAAATGAGACTTGGGGCACAGAGAGATGAGATGGCTCAGGTGGTAAAGATGCTTGCTCCTAAGCCTGATGGCTTGGGTTTAATTTCTGAAACTCACATGTACACATAGAATTTTTAAAAAAAGACAACTGGCATACAAAGCCAGTTCTCTCAGTAGCCTGCCTGACATCTAGTCAGTATTTGACAAGTGGCCATTGGTATTATAATTTTTTTATTCTTATTCTTGAAAAAACTCCAGTATTCATCTTCTACTGCAAGTGGCAATAAATATTTTCTCTGTACACAGCAGAATTAGCTGAGAGTTGCATTACTATTTGGTTAAACGTCTCTGTGGACCACATTCTTGCAGCTGTGATTAATTCTTTTAAATTCTTATAAATTGCATGTCTACTTCACTGAGTTGGAACAGAGATATGATTTCAAGCTTATGTTCTCATTAGGATATCCAGGCCACGATTAAATGCCTTTCCCCCCTCCTTTCTTGAAAAAAGAAATCAAAGATTCTTAAAATGGATCGCCATGAAAGGACACATAAATATGTTCCAGTCGATAGCTGAATTCTCTGAAGCACCATCGAGACAAAGTGTTAACTGTTCTGATTAAATTTGTGATTGGTTAAGCTAGAAATCCATACGGTCGCATGTCACACAATCTTTAATAAATGGCACATGGAGTCTCTTAATTGTATCCATTTATCACTTCCTTCTGTTTCTAGATGCATAAAGTTATCAAAATCTGGAAAGTCAAACACTTTCATTTCTGCCTGCTTTGTTGGCCTTTGTTCTTTGCCTCTTTTGTACTGAACCTTGTTTTGAGTTAAGTATTTCTGGTAAAGCCTTCATGACTAGTTTACCTCTAGACTGTAGCAGGATATCTCCTTGCCAAGATGAGTATTGGAACCAGTATTTTACACCAGATCTTACCTTTTTCAAAGGAAGGCTTATTGTTACCTATTATTTTGTACATCAAAAATATTTTTTTGTTTTTTCAAAATCTAAATAGTGTAGCCACTGTATTTGTTGGATTTAAAAGATTGTTGCTTCTGATGCATATAATGTCCAACAGTTGTTATGCCCTGAGAAACTAGAAGTGGACTCCCAGTGTGCCCATTGCCTTTGCTATTGGAAGTCTGTTGAAGAGAGTTTGAAGCATAATGCCTGCCCTGGAACTTCTCGATGCAAGTTGAAGGAGGCACACTTACAGGAAGTAGTGTATAGAATTACTGGGAGATTTCTAATCAGCAAATTGAGGCATGGCTTATAAACATCTCGATAGGGAGAAGATAGATGCTGACTTGCTTGGTTCAGCTAAGATAACCAAAGGGAAGCGTGTGTAGCTGGGAAACAGACATCTTCAATGGAGGATTGCAGGCTGACAATTCCCAGGCACACAGGTAGACTTTACCTCCCCACTACCTCATATCTCCAGGAATCCGTTTCACATGGTATTAGAATCACAAGCAGCCTTCCCAGCTTGTAAACCAGTCAGCAGCATCAGCTTTGCTAGGGGTTGTTATTGTAGATGTCTGGAGGCGGAAGAACACATTCATTGTGTGTGGAGACTTGTCATGTTTCTTCTTGGACGGTATTGCTACAAAAAGGCTTAGTAAGAGCTTGCTTCATAACGTAAGATTTAATGAATGTTTATTGTATTTTAGACACTGGGTGTCTTACATATACAAGTTCAAATTCTTGACTAAAGGTTTTTTTTTTTCTGAGATGGGCTCTCATCTATGTTGCTAAGGCTGACCTTGAACTCTTGCTCCAAAAATCTTTTTAGATCAGCCATTGTAGCCCCATTTCCTGAAGATTGAACTGAGACTTCAGATGGGTGGGGGGTATGCTGTGCATGAATGGAGCTGGAGGTCAAACGTTAGCGGCTCAGCCATAGAGACTGTACTCATAATCACTTCACTGTCAGAGTCTCTGGGTTGTCCTTTATTTGGTCCTCTCTCCTGCTTCCAGCACCTCTACAGTGTGCTTGTTCTAGGCTCTGAGAATTAAGCACATTTCCAGCAGGTGGGATACTTGTCTTCAAGGGTTGTTAGTCTCCTAGAGGAAGCGGTAAACAGAGCAGTAAGTAAACAAGTATGGAAAGCAGATAAATAAGTGAGCAAGTGAAATAAGTGTGCTATTCCATTCCAGCTGCAAAATGCTGGACAAGCCTCCCAGAGCAAGGGGCTGGAGGGCAGCAGGGGACTGAGGATGTTAGGAGGGATTCCTTCTCTCTCTCTCTCTCTCTCTCTCTCTCTCTCTCTCTCTCTCTCTCTCTCTCTCTCTCTCTCTCTCTCTCTCTCTCTGTGCATGCACATGTTCACCTGTGTGTGAGTATGAGTGTGTACATGCCATGGCATACTTAATAAAAGTTAGAAGATAGCCTTGGGGGTCCGTCTTCATCTCCCATATTGTTTGGGACAGGGTTTCTTATTCATCACTTAGCATATCAGGCTGACCTGTGACCTTCCAGGAATTCAACTGTCTTTTCCTTCTGTCTCACTGTAGGAGTTCTGGGACTGCAGGTATACTCTACTGTGTCCAGTTGTATTTGTGTTCTGGGGATCAAAACTCAGATCCTCATGTGTCTTAGTTAGGGTTTCTGTTGTGTGATCAAACACCACAATCAAAAGCCACCTATATGGCAAAAAGTTTCTTTTGAGAGTGTACAGTTCCACATCACAGTCCATCAGCGAAGGAAGTCAGGAACTGAAGGAGGATAGGAACCTGGAGGTAGGAGCTGATACAGAACCATGGAGGAGTGGGGCTTACCGGTTTGCTCCCCATGGCTTGCTCAGCCTTTCTTATGGAGCCCAGGACCACCCAGGAGAGGAATTGCTCACAGGGAGCCAGGCCTTCCCACATACATCAAGAAAACACATCACAGGTTCCCACAGGCCAATCTGATGGGGTCATTTTCTCAAATGAGAGCCTGTCTTCCCAAACAACTTTAGCTTGTGTTAAGTTGACATAAAACTAACCAACACATCATACTGTGTGGCAAGCTTTACCCATTAGGAAGGCTAACACAGTTACTAAGGTTTTAAAATTCACTGACTGACTTGTTGGAGGATCTGTGGGATATTTCACCAGAATCATCAAGTCTCTGGCATGGAAGGTCTGTGGTGTCCTCATGAATCTTTTACCATGGTGGAGCACACTGTAGGAAGTGTATGCCTGTAGGTGACTTTTCTTAATTTATTTCATCCTCTCTTTTCTTTTTTCCCTTTATTAATTTCTTCCTTATTCACTCACCCCAATGATGCTGCAACGATAAAGGGCACACTTACTGAAAGTAAAAATAAGTATTTATTGTAGAAATTACCCACAAGAGACAAAACAAGTAACCCAGATGAGCCGAGTAGTTTTCCGCTGCCGTACTGGAAGCTGAAAGCTGGAAAAGAGAGTGAGACTTCCGTTGTTCAGTCTTTTATACCCCCCCCCGTAACTGCCCCTAGCCATGCCCCAAAGTGAGAAAGTGAGCCTGGTAAGTCCATGCCTAAAGTGGGTGTGGTAAACAGCTCTTTTACTACCTCATTTGTATGCGCCTCTAGTAAGTCACATGGTTAATGGCGGCATTGTTTTCCTCCTACAATTCCCCTTTTAGGCTGAAGCTCTGGCCAGATTGTAGAAGGATTCCCTCTACATAATGGTTGTCAGGAGCGGGATTGAATTTCCATGTAGAATGACAAAAGCTTTAAAGGAGTTTTAGAAACAAAAGAATGGAGAAAAGCATGGGTTCTTGGTAGCAGCATTTTTCTCAGGTGGGCTCTGTTTTGCTAGTGACAAGCAGAAACTCACACGGCTCACTTAAGGGAGTCTTCCTGACTCAGCATAAGACAAAAAAAAAAAAACAGCAAGGTTCTTTTAAGAGGCTTTTCTAACTATTGAAAGGTGTGTACGTACAGCTAGAAGTGGCAGTGACCACATCTCCAAGCCGGCAGCTTTTGCTGGATCTCAGCATAGACTGAGACAATGAGCTGGAATCACGCTTACGCCCACCATCTTGGAAAAACTGCAGTTTAAACAGCCACGGTTTTAACAGATAAGACACGTGGCCAGAAAAACATAAAGATTTACAGTAAAGCCAGACTTTGATGAAGAAAAACCTCTAAAGGTTTACAGTGTATTTAAAAATATACGTAAGATTGAGAGAGAAAAAGAAACGGCATAGTGGTAAATAGAGAATCCGGCTATGGTGGCACAAGCAGGTAGGATTGCTGCAGAGGCAGAGGCAGGCAGATTTCCAAAGAGAAACCCTGTCTCAGAGAAATAAAGAAATAAAAGTAATAGAAATACAGTAATAATAATAGATAAATAAGCCATGTAAAGATGGAAAATACACAGAGAGTCTGGATACTGTATACTATTGTGTTTTTCAGTTTTTTGATTGCTCAGGAAGAAACAACTGCTAAATTACACTTGATTATAAATGCTGCTGAATTAATTCAACTTATATCTTTTGAAAATGCCTTGACTTCAAAATTTAAGTATAAGGATATGTTACTTGGGAAAGGAGTTTTTGTTTATGTTTCTACAGAAAATGAAAAGCTGGGGATTCCTTCCAGGTTTCTGTGGTTTCATGAACCAAGACCCCTGGAAGCAATGGCCCAAGTGATTCAACATCTAAAACAGCTAAGATGATGCAGTCTTACAGACCCTGAAACTAAGGACTTATACAGGTTTCTGAGTTTCTGTCATGATCCCCATGGTATGAACAGCGCCCCCTTCCAGCACGAAGCAGTTTGGAATGAGCGATGTCCTAATTCCCATCTTGTTTATAAATCTTTGTTTTTATTTAAATGGGGTTGCTTATAATTGACTAATGATCACAGCCAATCTCTTTTTAATGATAAAAAGGAGAATTATGGTATGTGTATGGTTTTTTATTTATTGATGCAAATTCAAGGTCAATTTTGTGATGTGTATATTTCTCTTGATTAAGTATTGTGTTTATACTGATCTTTAAAAATAATGCATAATTAAATACAAACTATAGATAGTTACTTATAATAGTCAGAATTTATAGTTAGGTAAGTTAGGTTTTCTAGATATATAGAAATGTATTTCAGACAGATAGTCTTCAAATCTTTCAAAGACCTTCAGAAAATGGCATTTAAAATGGGTTAGGGTTTTTGTTGACAATGAGAAATGTCTGCTCCTGGCAGCACCAATTATGTCTGAGAGGAAGATGGGCATCGAAGAAACTTGTTATGGAGTTTGCTTCCAACATGGCAAGATTAGCTATTTGGGCAAGAAACTGCTCTTGCCTAGACTGTTTGACTGTTGCTGTATAAACTGAATATGCAGGACCCACAAGAAAGTGACTGCTGAGCTCAAATAGTCCTACCAGGTTCCTGCTTCATGGAAGAGTCTATGAGACTTTCTGCAGGACACAGAAAAATGACTGACAGATTGCTGATGCAGATGGACAGTTTGAAATTTCCTGATTTGCTGAGAAGTCTTCCAGACACACTGTGGCCTATGGGCTGAAGATGGATGCCCCAACAATACAGAGGAACTTCAGGTGACTGTACATGTAGCAAGATGTCTCTGTCAATTCTAGTGTTTATATACTATCCTTCTGTGGTCTTTGATGGAGTTGAAGATAGCTAGTTATAATTATAGTTTTCCTTAGTTATGATAGACGATAAGTTCCACATAAGACTTTAGACTCACATAGACGGAGAGATGATAAAATACTTTCTTTAAATCTTACTAAATGTTGTAACTATAGTTCTTACTTGATAACTGTTCTGTTATATATAATTTGATTATGTTAAAGTTAAGACCTTTCTTTTTGTTTAGACAGAAAAGAGGAGATGATGGGGGAAGTCCTGTGTATATGTCAATAAAGCACTGTTGGCCAATAGGGAACCAAGATAGGTGGGACTAGGAGTCCAGGAGGACTCTGGGAAGGAGAAACACAGGAAGTCAAGATGCAACCGCCATAGGGATAAGAAGCCCGGAAACTTCTCCGGGAAGAGAAATACTTAGATTAACAATTATGGGATAAATACTGAAGTCAGAGCTAGCCAGTAAGAAAGAAGCAAGGCCAACAGCTTCATAATTAATATAGCCTCCTGTGTGTTTATTTGGGACTGATGTGGCTCTGGAACCAGGCTGGCGGGAAGGCTTCTCTCTACACACCCCCACTTATCTTCTTTTCTTGTCTTTGCAGTTTGGGAATGGAGCCCAGGACTCCATGCATGCTGGCTAATACTCTACCACTACGTCCTATCCCTAGCACTAAAACAAAACAAAACAAAACAAAACTTTGTGACACAGTCTCTCTGGCTTCCCCAGTT